>NW_015090980.1:421006-525074 GCF_001431845.1 Calidris pugnax
TACCTGGATGCAGCGCCTGTGGAACCAGGCATGTTTGCATGCCGGGCACACCATTGTGGTATAAGACTTTTGGTGCCCCACAGGGTCCAGGCAGATGACGCACACAGTGTCCTCCTCTGGAGCTGCCTCCACTGCCTGCTCTGGGCGGTGCTCCCAGCAGAAGGACCTGTTGAGCAGAGGAAAGGGATGGGCGAGGTGAGCAGTGCTGGGTCCTTCTTCCCCAGGGGTGGCGATGAGGCTGGAGGTGTTGTGAAGGAGCCCCAGAAACTGCCCTGCTCTGGCTCTGCACTGAGCTCTCACTGTGGGTTCCCTTCTGGTTTCGCTGATGCTGGCAGGAGGGGCACTGAGGGCAAAGGGCCTCCCCACCAGGGCCGCTGGCCTTACCTGTAGAGTCCAAAGTACTGGGTGATGCAGCCGCCTTCCATGGCACAGGGGAGGTGGAAGGTGCGCTCGCAACCCGTCTCGCGGCAGATGATGCTGGCCCCACTCTCGCCGCAGACGAAGCATTGCTGGAAAAAGCAGAGGAGCTCCCATCAGCGGCAGCCTCCGGGCCTCCTCCGCCACCCCACACCTCGGGTCCGGGCGCGGGATGTGGCCACGGCTGGGTCACAGCCTGCAGACGCGCCTGGCGGAGGAGGCTCCTGCGCTGGAGCCTCCGCGGAGCTGCTGGGAGCAAGAGGTCTGTGCCAGAGCTGCTTGGAAGGGCTGGGATTTCTTTCCAGGGGTCTGAGCTAAGCTCCGGCAAACCTCTCCTGGCACAAATGCCCCTGCTCTTGTCTGGTCCTCACCTTCTGTTCTGCCCACTCGATTATATACCGAATATCCTCGGGAACAAAGCCCATGAATCCAGAATCTTCAACGCATTTCCGATACAGGTCATTGGCAAAATACTGCAGAAGGGGAAAGACAAGGAGCTGATGAGCAGAGCGGGGCAGGGATTGCCTGTGGAAAGCTGGAGGGAGCCCCCGAGGAACTCACCACGCAGAGCTCATGGGCACAGATCCCATTTTTGTACAGCTTGGCCCCACAGATGTTGGGATCAGCCTCCACGCGGCGACACAGCATGCACGCTGGAGGGGAGAGAGCAAATGGCGGCGGGAATGAGCACCTCTGCGGGGCCGGGGGAAGCGTCCCTGAGGGATTGCCCCCAAGGGCCTGTCTGTCCCTGCCCAGGTGGCTGAAGGGCAGGGCTGGAGGCCGTGGGGAGGAAGGGGCCATGGCAGGCAGGGGTGTCCCAGCAGGTGCCCACTGCCCAGCCTGGTCCCCGCTGGCTGAGGAAAGGGAGGGCCCTGCCCCGGGACGCTCACTGAGCTCCTGCCTGCCCCGGCCACCGCTCTCGGCCCCACGCTGACCGCCCCGACAGCCCCTCTGCCAGGCTCTGGGAGGGACACTGTGCTCTCACCATGCTCCATCGTGTCGCGGGCGTTCTCCCTCCTGGCAGACATGCCGCACGTCCACAGAGAGCGTTGGGAGAGTCCGAGTCCCAGCAGCGCTGGGCTGTCTCCTCCAAATGCTCCTCTGCTGACCCTGCGGGAGAAGCGGGAGACCCCTGAGCTTGCAGCACAGGCCCAGAGCCCCGAGGTGTGGGACCCCCTCCTCCCTCGGCAGACCCTCGGCAGCCCCGTCCCTCCCCTGCCCTCTCCTCACCTCTCCAGGTCGCACTGAGGCCCCGACGGAGCCCTTTTGTGCGCTTGCTCCCTGCCCGTCACAATGGCCACGGTGACATCAGCACCGCTGGCCGGCGTGCGCCCCAAACACGGCCAGGGATGCCCTCGGCCACTTGCCACCCACTCTGAGACGGCCACCGCCTCGCAGGGGTCTGTGAAGTGTCGAGGGGGGATGGCCGGGGCACAGCACAGCTCCTCGGGATGGCACCTCAGTGTCGCAGCCCACCATTGTTCTCCTAAACTGCTCAGCGCTTTGGGGAGACGTGCTGCCTCCAGAGGAAGAAGCAGCGGGACCAGCAGCTGGGGAGTCGCGGGGGAAAGGGCCTTCTTCCACGGCAATAAACCCTGGCCTGTTTCCATGGCCAAAAAAAGGAGTCAGCGTGCGCCTTTCCTTGGTGGGGTAGGAAAGTGGAAGAGGCTGCGGGGCAGCTTTGGAGGCCGTGGGTGGGAGCGTTGATCTGTTTGAGGGTGGAAAGTCTCTCCCGAGGGATCTGGACAGGCTGGGCCCATGGGCCGAGGGCTGTCAAGCCTTGGAAAACACTGCCCAGGGAAGTGGTTGAGTCCCCATCCCTGGAGGGCTTTGAGAGGGTCCAGAGCCATCCTCTTCTCCCAGCCCCGTTCCCAGCCAAACTCTGCCGCTCGGGCTGTCCTTCTCAGCAGGCTGTCCGAGATGTCCCTTGGCCTCCCGGCGCCAGGGCCTTCCTTCCGGAGCTGCGTTAGCTGGATGCCGACAGAGGCCCGTGGTGCCAGGGAACAAGCACCTCGGAGGCCTGTGTGTGACCACAGCTCCTTGGCCAGCTCCATTCGAGCTCCATCACTCAGGAGGGGCTCAGAGCTGACATCCCCATCCATTCCGTGAAGAGCACTACCTCTTCTGGCCATGTCTAGACCTCACATCTTCCCAGTCACAGCAGTCAAGAATAGAATGACAAAGTGCTGCCACCAAGTCCTCTTTCGGGCCTTCTGTACTCCCTTTCCCTCATTACCTCTTTGGTGGCAGAAAAGCTTGTCAGGGCCTCTCCGCCTTCCTCAGAGAGGACAGCTGCTGCTCCCTACTTTAAGGAATCAACTTCCACATGGCATCAAGGCCTCTTGGAAAGGCACTTAATGCACATACCATAAGACCATTTATAGCTTGCCTGAAGAGCAGAAGGTTATTCATGCCTTGACAGCCACCCCACGGGATATGCTTTGGTCACCATTATTCTTTGATTCCACCTTCAGTTCTCTGCCAGCTTCCACAGAGCTCTTCAGTGGCCGCTCTGCAGCAACACTTTTCTTCTTACTGTACTAGAAAGGAATTTGCTGGTCTCCAGCAGCTGGAAAATCCTTTCAGATGGCTGACCGATGAGCGCAGGGTGGCAGCTGAGGGGCAGAAGGCCCAAGCCCTCAAGGAGGGTTGGGCAGGCTTCAGCATTTCTTTCTGAGGTGGTTTTAGAGGCTCCTGCTGGCCTCCTCTGCTGCTGGGGCTGTGACCCCCAGGGAGGTGCTGCTAAAGCCCTGAGCCTGGGGGAGGCCCTGGCTTCAAGCAAAGACCCCTAAGCCCAACCACCAGCAGACACCAGGGCAAGGGCCAATGGTGGGGCACATGATTTTTGGAGGGTGAGCCACGAGGGCCATGGTGGGTTGGTGGGCACAGCCCACATTGCCAGGAGAGAGATGGCAGTGCCAACTGGGCTGTGCTGGACCAGGCTGCCCTCCCAGGGGCAGAGACCCCCGTCCCAGGGGTGGGTGTGAGCTTCCCCTGGGGAAACTGAGCAGGATGTGGGGCCAAGCCCTGGGGACATGACAACCCTCTGGGCCCAACCCCTAACGCTGCCCCTCCAGAAGGGAAAAGGAGGAAGAAGCCAACACATGAGCACAGAATCTCCCAGTGCAGAGATTAACGGCCAACTTTATTGAGCCAGTGGAGGGGGGATCAGAGCCAGCACTGTGGGACAGCACACAGTGGTCCTGCATTGTCATCCAGGATGGCTGCAGGGAATTTGGGCCCAACGTGGCAAGCAGGGCTGGTCTTGCATCTGTACAGGCCCAGAGGGCTGGTGTGGCTGCTGCCCTGAAATGCTGAGGAGCCACAGGAGGACCCCAATGGCAGCTGGCTGGTGGTGTTGGGGCTGGTGATCTTGAGTACTGGTGAGCCGTGGGACGGCCCCAGCGCTCCCTGGCTGTGGCTGCTGCCCTCAGCACTTGGCACACGCAGTTTCACATGTGGGTGGGCCCAGGTGGACTGGAGCATCTGCTGTCATGAAGTGCCAGGGAGTTGTGGGACAGCCCTGACACAGCCGTGCTGGAGATGCTGGTGTCCAGTGCCATGGAGCTGTGGGACAGCTGTCATGCTGGAGGTGCTGGGTCCAGCGAGCTGTGAGCTGGCACTGGAGGCTGTAGGGGGAAGCAGGAAGGTCAAGGGCACGGCCCACAGGCTCAGGGCAGGGCAGGACAGGCCAGAGCAGGTGGCCCCAGCCCTCCTGGAGCAGAGAGGCTCTGCCAAGCCCACCATAGGCACCCGAGCGCCTGCCATGCACTGGGGGCAAGGGAAGGACTCCTACCTGCAGGCAGCCCCCAGGGAACTAGCCTGTCCGCATGCTGGGCACAACATGGGGGCATAGGACTGACTTCCCCAACAGAGCCCAGGCAGATGAGGGCAGGTGGTGTTTCCCTCCAGAGGCACCTCCACTGCCTGCTCTGGCAGAAGGACCTAGGGGGAAAAAGGAAAGGGATGGACAAGGTGAGAAGTGATGGGCCCTTTCCCAGAGGGTGGAGAGCGCAGAGATTAATGACCAACATTATTGTATGGGTGGAGCAGTTCAGCCACAGCATTCGGGGACTGCCCACCTCACGACTTGCGGCGCCGTTTGGGGTGCCTGGAACGACTTTGGGCCCTACGACGCAAGCGGGGGTGGTCTCGCACGCGCGTGGGCCCAGGGGGGGTCGGGCAGCTGCTGCCTTGAGGTGGTGGAGAACCGCTGGTGGAAGATGGTGCCTGGCTGGCAGCGCTGGGGCCAACAAGTCGTGAGCTGGCACTGGAGGCTGTAGGGGGAAGCAGGAAGGTCAAGGGCACAGGCCCCAGGCTCAGGGCAGGACAGGCCACAGAGCAGGTGGCCCCAGCCCTCCTGGAGCAGAGAGCCTCTGCCAAGCCCACCATGGGCACCCACTGCCAGCCCTTGCCTGGCCCCTGGCCCCAGCCCTGGGACAGCTTTGCCTCTTACCGGTGCCCAGGCCAGCACAGCCGTCGCACTCCCAGGTAGCCTGGCTGCTCCTCAAAGAGGAGCAGCGCCGGTGGGTGCCCTCGGCACCACAGGAGGAGCACAGGAGCAACTCCCAGGGCCTGGGGAAGCAAAAGGGATCATGGCTGAGAGGCCAGAGTGACGGCAACAGAACAGGACGGTCTGGCAGAGCTCTTGTTCTCAGTCCTTGTGCTTCAAGCTCTTGGCCAGACAGAGATCCCGTGCAGAGCCCCGGGGTGCAGCGTTGGACACTTACCCCTCTTCCTCTGCCTGCTCCCTGCCTATCGGACAAAGGCACCGACCGGCGTCGCAGCGGCTGTGCCTCGCACTTAGCTCCTCATCTGCCTGGCTGTCCCGTGATGGCAACCTGATGGAGAATGGAAAACTGATGAGCCTCCACTGCCCCAGCATAAGGCAGATACAGGGTGCCTGTCCCCCCTGCCACCCCCTGCCCTGTTCCCAACTTCTCCGTGAAGCTGAAGCCCAGAGTCACGGGGCAGTGGAGGACTAGGACTACTGGGCACCCCTTGGCACAGCGCAGCACCTACACCCTCCTGTCTTGTGAGCCGGGCAGGACACCAACCTGAAAGGGATCCGGATGCCCATGGAGAGCATTTCTGAAAGAAACGCATCCCTGTCCCTGCAGAGAGGGCACCGGAAACAAGTAATTCCATCACGCACAGCCTGTCCCTGCAGGAGAAACAAAAGGAGCCCAAGTGAGGCCCTGGTGGTGCCGAGCGCCTGCCGTGCACTGGGGGCGAGGGAAGGACTCCTACCTGGATACAGTGCCTGTGAAACCAAGCGTGCCTGCACACCGGGCACACCATGGTGCCGTACGACCTTCCTTCCCCAACACGATCCAGGCAGAAGAGGCAGGTGGTATTTGCCTCTGGAGACGTCTCCACTATCTGCCTTGGACCGTGCTCCCAACAGAAGGATCTGGGGGGGAGAAGAAAGGCATGGGTGAGTGAGAAGCAACTGGGTCCTTTCAGTGTCAGGGAGGATGGGGGAGGAAGTACCTGTACTGAAAAAAGAACTGCGTGACGCAGGCACCGTCCACAGCGCAGGGCAGATGGAAGCTGCGGTCACAACTCGTCTCCCAGCAGGTAATGGTGGCCCCGCTCTCTCCACAGACAAAGCAGGGCTGGAAAAAGCACAGCAGCCCCCATCAGCGGCAGCCCCAGGGCCTCCCCAGCCACCCCACACCTCCAGACAGGATGTGGGATGTGGCCACAGCTGGGTCACAGCCCACAGATGCACCGGGCAGAGAAGGCTCCTCTGCTGGAGCCTCTGTGCAGCTGCTGCAAGCAAGACATTTGTGCCAGAGCTGCTTGGAACAGCTAGGATGTCTTTCTTGAGGCCTGGGGTAAGCTCCAGCAAACCTTTCCTGGCACAAATGTCCCTCCTCTTCTCAGATCCTCACCTTCTGTGCTGCGCAGGTGACTGTGCGCTTAATATCTTCAGGGAGAAATCCCTTGAGTCCCAACTCCTCGACCTGCTGCTGACCAAGCTTGTTGGCAAAAAACTGCAGATGAGAAAACACAAGGAGCTGATGAGCCGAGTGGGGCAGGAACCGCCTGTTGGAAAGCTGCAGGGAGCCCCCGAGGAACTCACCAGGCAAAACTCATGGGCATGGATGCCATCTCGCTCCAGCTTGTGCCCACAGATGTCAGGGTCAGCTTCAACCTGACGACACAGCATGCACGCTGGAGGGGAGAGAGCAAATGGCGGCGGGAATGAGCACCTCTGCGGGGCCGGGGGAAGCGTCCCTGAGGGATTGCCCCCAAGGGCCTGTCTGTCCCTGCCCAGGTGGCTGAAGGGCAGGGCTGGAGGCCGTGGGGAGGAAGGGGCCATGGCAGGCAGGGGTGTCCCAGCAGGTGCCCACTGCCCAGCCTGGTCCCCGCTGGCTGAGGAAAGGGAGGGCCCTGCCCCGGGACGCTCACTGAGCTCCTGCCTGCCCCGGCCACCGCTCTCGGCCCCACGCTGACCGCCCCGACAGCCCCTCTGCCAGGCTCTGGGAGGGACACTGTGCTCTCACCCTGATCCAAAGAGTCAGGAGCCTTCCGCTTCCTGGTGGACATGGCACACCAAGTGTCCCGAGTTCCTGGCCCAGCAGCACCGGACTCTCTCCTCCAAGTGTTCCTTGGCTAATCCTGTGGGAGAAGCAGGACGTGGCTGAGCTTGCAGCAAAGGCCCAGAGACATGAGATGTGGGGGCCACCTCCTCCCTTGACAACCCCACACAAGCCCCGTCCACATCCCTCACCTCTCCAAGGCACACTGACGCCTGCCCAGGGCCAAACATTCCATTTCGTGCACTTGGCACCATCGGTCACCATGGCCACCGTGACATCAGCACCGCTGGCCCGTGTGCACCCCAAATGGAGAGAGGGATGCCCCTGGGCATCTGCCCCCCATTCTGAGATGGCCACCATCTCACGGGGGGGCTGTGAAGGGCTTAAGCCATCAGCAGCCATAGAACCAGGGGAGCTGCTCCTTGCAGAGTCACACACCAGGTCCCCTGGGGCACTCCTTGAGATCTGGCCCATGTCTCCACAGGTGATCTTGGGGACTTCTCATCAGCACTGTCAGAAAAGATGAATTTTGTCCAGTCTGTCTCTCCCCCATTCTCTTCTCCATCTTCCTTTAGTGCCTTTTACTTCTGCTTCACCAGCCTCTGCGCTTCCTTGGCCTCATGTCTCACTGTTTGCACTCCTGGGGAAGCAAAAGGGTCCATGGCTGCGAGGACAAAGTCACTGCAGCACGGGATCACCCGCTAGAGCTCTTTTCTCAGTCCTTTCACTTTGAGCCCTTGGCCAGACAGAGATCCTGTGCAGAGCCCCGGGGTGCAGCACTGGTGACTTATTCCTCTTCCGGCTCACTGCATCCTGGACAAAGGCACCATCCAAACAGGTGCTGGGGCTTTTGCCATCTAATATTCCTCAGAAAAAGCAAAACTGAAGCCTGTAAACGACCACCACGGCTATATCCTGCACCCCTGAGCGGAAAACACATGCAGAAGCAAACACTGCTGACCATCATGCAGGAGGGCACTTCTTGAGACCGTTTAGTCCAAACACCAGCTCAAGCAGTGTCCCCTGGAGCACGCTGCCCCAGGCCTCTACCCACTTGTGTTTTGCCTGTCTCCAGTGGGTGGCAGGGGAATGAAACAGTCCCAGTCCATATTTGGGGTACACAGAAGCCAGGGCTGTGGCCACCGTGACCCACAGGGGCAAGCCCACAAAAAGGAAGAAGGGCTCAGGTTGTGCATCGTTGCATCCCCACGAGGTGAGGATCAGCAGAGTTGCTACACAGTTAAACTAAAAGCTTTCAGCTCCACATTTTTCACATCTGAGCACACATTTCTCATCACTTGACATTTTTTGGTCCATCCAAACACTGCAAAGGCAGCATGGATCATAATAGACCTGCCTCTTGAATATTCTGAAACTGCCAAATTCAGAGCTTAGACCCATAATAAACACACCATTAGCAAACCTAAAACAGCAGCCTAACATCTGATTTTACAGTTTGCAAGTCTCCAAATTTTCAACCATTTTTAAAAATAAATCAATACAAAGATGCGATTTCTTGGTTGTAATGAAACGTTTTTCTATCCAATAATGGAAGTTTCAATATGCATAAATCCTTCAAAGAAATCTTATCAAATGTATCTAACATTTGATTTCACAGACAAGACAAAATGTTTATTGAGACAAACTTTTCATTTCGGCATTTAAAATTTTGGTCAAAAAAAAACCTAATGGAGTGAAAGTAAGAAGTTTTACAATTAACCTTCTGGAACTTCAGCATCGCTGTGATTGTACTTAACACCTTCTGTAAAATACTGCTCAACCTCCTTTTCTTTCTTCTGATAAGATAAGGCTTCAGAGTATTTTTGACAAGTTAATTAATACCCTCATAAATGAATGATATGCTGAATGACATCACCTGACATGGCTAGCATGGACGCTTGCTGTGCGCGCCGTTAATTTACATCAGAACTTTCTGGTTTATGCTTCAAAACACTGACAACTCAGGCTCTCTGCACCACATTATATTTTACTTCAGTAACAGTGATACTGCTATTGGTCCTTGGTCTTACTGTTTTCTTCAGCTTTTGTTTTATTTTATGGGTTTGGGGTTGGTTGTTTTTTTTAGACTGTTTCTTTTCTTCAGTTAAGCAGCCCACTATGCCAAATAAGGGCATTCTTCATTCCATCTCAAGACGTAAGCCATACGATGCCTTCAGACACGCACTCCCCATTGCTAAGAACGGGAGCTCTCTCCATCAAGGCTGTCAACCAGGTTATGTCAGAAGGGTGTATCTTCCATCTTCATTCATTATCAAAGAGGTTGTTTGAAGAAAAGCTTAGAAAAGAATGATGCATAACGAGAAAATTACTCCACTCTCTTTCCCTGTACTGGCCAGTTGAAAAGACAAAATAAGGCTCTGTCGGGAATCTCACATTGCCACTCCAGTATCAGTGCTTCCAATAAATACATGTGGAAACGTTACTGCATACAGATCTTATGCAAAAAACCAGCCCTTTACTCCAAGCATGTCCTAGAACCGTTCTGCACGTGAGCATTTCATGTTCCTTTCTTCATATAGCGGGAGAGGAACTGGCTTCCGACAAAGTGGAGCAGCTTGGTCTCTGTGCAGAACATGGTAACGACGGTTCCTGCAAAGCACAGAGCCCCCACGCTGATGTGAACCAGCCTCGCCATCCAACCCTTGTCACAGCAGAAGAAAACCTACAACAAAGGAAACAAGCAGTTGCAGGAAAACCAGTCAGCACAGAGTCGATGTACTGTCTCAATACAGAACATGGCCCAGCACCTCTCCTGACCACGCTAACACCGCCATCAAGCTGACTGCAGTTTTGCCACATGCACTCATCCCACAATAAATCATCTTTAGTAGTCCCTTGCTTTCTCAAAATCCTGTCAGCAAAAAAAGAGCATTCAGTAGATACCTGGTAATGTGGAAGTTCCCTTTATCTGGAATGCAGAAATATGTTAATCGAGGTTATTAGGAAGACTCTGCTGGTGCTGTCATGCAAGTTTGCAGCAACGCATCAGGCTATTTTCTAACAAAACCTCACTCAATCTCCCATTCCAAAATATAAAGCATTTCAAGGCATAATGGATTTTCAATCTGTCAAATATTTGTACGCTGAAATGCTACCATCTCTGTAATAATTACTCTGCACTATTACCATCTCATAGTCTGAGTAGATGTGATAAATGTGCTCTTGGCAATTTTTCTTTCTGTTCTTGTTTTGGCTGTTTTTCCCCTCTCTCTTTTTTATTACCGAATGTTTAAAAACAGTTTTCTTCTGCTACCACAAAATTTCCATCATTATTAAGAACTAAGGACATGGATTCAACTACAGACAACAGAAATGTGTTGAATTTTATCTCACTTGTCAGATCCACATTCTGCAGGTAGCAGAGATACCTTTGCATCAAAGATAATATCTCTTAATATTTTATCTTGCCTCGTCTTCAACGGAAGTCTTGCATCCTGTCCTCATCAGCCTTTTTTGCTAATGGCATTTCCCTGCTTGGGGACACACGAGTCGCTTGACACACAATCTCACAGCAAAAGCAACATCTGAGAAAGACCCTTACCTCTGAGAAACCAGTGATTACTCCACTTATGATATAAACGAGTACCAAAAACGGTGAGGGAAGCAAGCCTGCCAAAGGTCTGTAAGTGCTTTCTTTGAAGTAATCATAGATAAAGTGGATGCTGTGAGCTATTCGAATGCCCATGTTAAAGCAGTTGGCAAGGATGAAGCCTACACTGCCATACCAGTGGGTCAAGAAATAAGAGATGCACAGAAACGTGAAGGACAAGGCCAACATGACAAAATTGTACCTAGGGGAAAAAAAAGAAACAGTGTAACAATTTATATAGTTATGGTCTTTATTGACTAACTTTATCTTCCAACTTATTTTCTAAACAAGGAACACAAATTCTCTTACCATCTTCTAATGGAAGAAGATAAATTTGAGAACTGAGATGTGAATAAAAAAAAAAAATCATTGAAAGAATATAAAATACATCAAAATAAACCAACAACTAAATATATTATGTGAAGGAAACTATTTCGCTAATCAGCTGTATACTCATTTCAGAAAGTCAAATTTAGTAACAATGATTAGTAATGCAAAAACTTGTGGACTTTTTGCTATTTTAGGTACATATTACACGCTCAACAACAAGATGATCCTTTAGTTTCTGCTCCAAACACTGGCTTTGAAAACAAATTCACACTTTAAAGGGTTGATAAAAGTACCCTTTGCTAAGTCTACTTTGCCTGTGGAAAGCAGGCCTCAATGCCATTAATCTGGAAAGGCCCTGTGAGGGACAGCTGCTACGTTAAGTAAAAAAAAAAAAAAAAAAAAAAAATAGCACTGGGAAGGCAACCAGGCTTCAAAGTCAATAACCCAGGATGAACACAGAATCAAGAAATAATCCAAGGGAGGGATCTCTGGAAGTCATTAGTCCAGCCTCCTACTTAAAGGACATAAACCACTGAATTCACACCCAGCATTTAAATAATGCAGAAGTGTACCTGATCTGCAGTTGCAAAATTTACATGAGTTTTAAGAGATAAGTCTTTCCTAAAAACTGTAATTTCAAGCACATGTACAGAAAACAAGACTTCACATTTACTTTTCCAGTTAGTGATGTACCACAAGCTAATTTAACAATCTGTTTATTTCTTAATTTCTGACCTTTTTCCCCCCCCAAACATTTAAACATATCCTAAGGCTTCTGTATGTAAATCTACACGCAGACAGCTAAATAAGGAGTTGGTTTTCAGCAGAGCAGGGTATTTTTTAGTGCCAATTTCAAATTCACCCAGCTCTTTATAAGGTCATTGCATAAAAATTTTTAAGAAGATCAATGTTTATGAACAAATCTAAGCATGTAAAAAACAAAACCAGTGCACGTTTGCTTGCCCATCTGTTGCACCTGGCTCTGGAGACAAGGAACAGAGTTCCTAAAGTGACAACAGAAAGAAATTTGCTCTTTGGAAAAAAGCATTTCCGGGCACATATTCAGGCAGAACAATTGTTGTTGTTTACGTACTGAACTCCAGGCAAACCGTATGCAGATTAATTAGAGGAATATTCGGAAGACACTATTTCCTACCTGTCTACCTCTTCTTTGCACATCAAAGCAAACGTAAAACACTCTGTTACTCCATTAATAGCAAGAAATAGGACATATAAGGAGTAACATCGGAGCAGATCTGGACCTAAAAAACACATTAGAATGATAAGTACATTATTATTTCTTTTCTAAAACCGCATTGTTTTCACACCCACTAAGAGATGCAATGTTGTTGCAATGTTATCACTAATAACGGAAACTTAAGTTCATAAAACCACATTGTTTTCACACCAAGAGATGCAATGTTGTTGCGATGTTATCACTAATAACGGAAACTTAAGTTCATTTGAGTAAGTTTCCCATCTAGATATCTTGACAAAACCACAAATATAGAAGGCAAAATAAAAACAAAAATAAAACCCCAAACATGCAAGTATATCAGTTCTTAGAGTAACAGAAAAGATATCCACCAAAAGAAGTATTTTATTAAAAGGGATTTCCTAATTTAATATTAATATTTACCGTAACCCAAATCTTCTATTATATAGAAATTTGTGGAAATTAATCCAATAGTCATCATGAGGTAATAAAAGCAATAAAATGTATATTTTGAACACAATACTAAGAAAAACAGAAAGGTTATTCAATACATTCAAAACTGTGCTAGATAAAAATTGTATTCAGATTTTTATGGGTCAGAGATAATTTATACATGACTTCAAAATTCTCCATTCAGACGTTATTCTTTTTCTTTTCCTTTACAAATTTTAGCAGTGGGAAAATAATCCCACGCTTTTTAACAGATCAGTGCACATCCCTGAATACTCCTCCTGGATGGCAGCAATGTGGTTTGTATCACCAAGTCTCCTCCTGTTTCAGTTCGAAAGAACAGCTGCCCAGTGAGCAGTAAATACACTGCAGATGTGGGGCAAAGCTGAAGATCTTCTTTTCAAATACACGTAAAAATGTTAGATAAGAGAGCAGTCAGGAAAAAAAAAAAAAAAGAAAAAATATATCCAAATGAAAATAGACATGAATATCTGGTCAAATAAGCCAGTCCCCATGCTCAACATTTCATTTTCACACATTAACATTAGGTTAAAAAAAAAAATTAAATTACTTCTGCATTCATATTCCTGCAGATTCCTTAAAATCACTTTACAAATCAAGCACCAACTTCCAAGTAACATGCAAGGGTCTAAAGCAAAAATATCTAAATGCTTAACATTTAATAACAGGGATGGGGGTTAGAATACATCAAATGATCTTAACACTGAATAAGGTAATTGCAATTAATTTTAATACTCAATAAGCAATATTCCAAGGTTATGGTTTGAAGCTGCAGAAATCTGACAGCTGCAACTGTCTTCAACACAATATACTGCCACATGCTTTCATCTTCCCTGTAACTTTCTCTTAATTGTAATAGAGGTGAAATGGAAAATGCAAGCTAGAACTCTCCCAGGATGGCACACAGGCAGCATTTCCAGACAGAAATGCAGCAAAAGAGCTCCTCTGCGGAGCTGCCGCATCTTCACCCAAGATAAATCAGCTAGAAACCGAGACATAACACCCGCCTCACCTACAGAAGGCAGGCTGGTTTTTCCCTAGCAGGAGCTACTGTAAAAGTCAACTGACAAATCACTGAAAGGATCCAAGAAAACTCCAGGCTACAATTTGTGTGTTAATGTTTCAAGAAGAAGGAATTAAAGCAACCTCAACTTTCTTTCCTGAAAATCCAAGGTGACCTATAAATTACCTGACTGCTTCTGCAGACAGATTTGTAAAACTTAACCCATCAACTACAGCAAGATTGTTACTATTAGTGGTTTAGCACTGTTAAAAAAAAAAAATAAATTATTGCTTCTATGCTAAAACTATGGAATTTTTGGTTCTAATTTATTGTATTGGTTTCTGGGGTGTGTGTCATCATTGTTTTAAACAGCTGGAGTTACCTCATGGTAATTTCACATCATGTTGTCACACAACCCTTTAAAAAGTTCTTTTCCAAAAATGTGAAATTGCAAAAACCCGAGTTGTCACACAACCCTTTAAAAAGTACTTTTCCAAAAATGTGAAATTGCAAAAACCTGATCATACATGTTTAGAGCTCCTTAGTATATTTTAATTTAAGGTGACCACATACTAAAGATGCTATTACAAAGGCAAGAGTTTTAGAGTCAGGCAAGCTAAGTCACTGAATTCAATGGGAGTTTTACAGAGAAAAAAGAAATCTGCTGATTTACCTAAGAATTCATAATAGCTGAAGTTTCTCCTTTTTAAGAATGGCTTTTTCTTTGCCAGCTCTGTAAATCTTTACCTGTTCCAGAACTGAGCATTGAGCCTCCATAAATATCCAAAGCCAGTTGAGAATAGGCATAGCCAAAAACCGTGATGGTAAGGCCAATCAGAAGCACCAGTTTCAACAGCAATTCTAATACATTTGCAGCCATAGCAACATCATCCTGAAAAAAAATTTAGTCAGTTACATGAATCAGAATCAATATAATAGTTATTTTCATGGAGAAAACCTACTTCACACCCCAAAAAAAATCAGTTTGCACAGTGTAAAAAGGTGTGAAACTTATCCTTTGTTATCGACTTATCCATACTCATGGTCTTAACTTCCAACATGTTTTTATGTAGTTATTGTTCCATGCTATGTTTTACACATTACAAATTCTACACAAGTATTAGCCATGAACACATCTGTTCAAGGACATATGCAACAGCACTTGCACCTGTATAACAGTTAGTAAATGGCAAAGAAGAGCACGGCCTCTGCCCAAGGCCACGGTTTGAGTCAGCAGGGGGGACACATTTTTATTGCTGCACAGGACTACAGGACTTGCCACACCAGAACAAGCAACGTGTCAGTTCCACTACCTCATTACAAGAAGCATTCTTGTAATGCAATGCAATTTCAGTGCATATGGTGAAAACCCATAACCATTTTGCCAGTTATGTATCAGTTACGCTATATATAAAATATACATATACGTACATCTTTCTTTGCCCACCAATGACCTGAAGCATGGGATTTGTTTAACTGCATGCTATGGTGCAAGCAGCAGGATCACTGCAAAAAGTTGTCATAGTATGAGACAAAAGCCCAGGTTGACCTTCATGACTTACCAATAATTTCTCACCTACAGCATGCATGAATATTACTCTGTGGAACAAAGCCTTTGTTTGTTTAACCTTTGATACTCCACATACAATTCAAAAGCTCTTTTCTTCCCAAACCCACACTCTTTGGAAACATTACTGTTGCATACTTAACAGCTAATTATATTTTCAAGCCAGTCAAATATTTTCATACAGCATTTATTTGATAATAATAACATACTTTCATGATTTAAATGATTGCCTAAGCATATCTGGAAATACATGGTACACCAGGTTTTACATCACACTGTAGGAAGCAGATGATGTTAACTTCCTTTGTAATACAAGGCCATACTATGCCACTGTGTATTTCTTTGGTCCAGCCTCACTCAACATCTTTGTTGTTCTTCAACTTCAACTTTTCAGTTTTAGCAGCCTTTATACTCAAAGTTAAACACACAATTCTGACAGTCATACTTCTGTGTTGCAACTCATCTGTAACGTCAATCAAGCATTTGACATGTAATTAATCCAAAAAAAAAAAAAAACCATACCTGCTTCTGCTCCTTTACATTCTTCCCTCTTTCCAATACTTTAGCAAAAAAGACATAAAAACTCTCCTCAATAGGCAAAAAGATAAACCTGGCCACCAGCGAACCAAGATTATTCACGATATCATATACACCTAAAAAAAAAAACAACCCATAGAAGCAACCTGTAATTTTTTTAGACACACTTTCATTCTAAGTCTTTAACAACGACATGAATTCTAGTTTAACATTTCCACTGAGCAAAGAGAAAATAAGTGGAACTTAGTGCAACATTAAAGCAGTGTTCCCTAAAAATTCTGACAGTCACAGCAACCACAGCTCAAAATGATAAGGCTTGTTCACAGAGGGCAAGCCCAGGTCAAAAGCATCAAGCTCAGAGATGTGAATCTAGTAACAGCACCAAACCACACCGTAAGAATTATAAATTCTTTGTTAACTTAGGAAGTTAAAAGATCTTGATGAATTTCACTGAATGAGACTGTAAGTATTTACTGATATGGGAGAAGAGAAAGGTATCTATTTTTAGCGTGAGGTTCTTCTTTCTTTTTACTTCCACTGAAGTAGAAGAGCAATCCTACATGACACTTCACTAGCACTTCCATCCTCAGCAAGATACTGCTCCAAACCTGGTAAGACATCTATCTATGTGTATAGAGTCCTTGAGAGGTGTATGGATAAATGCTTTACTTATTCACAGTGAAATAATAGAATAAGGTGCTGGCTGATTTCATAGGACTTGGAACCAACGTTTCTCAACATTTTGAGAGTACAGGCATTTTTGTACTCATTGGTCTTTAAAAGACCCTTCAAGTAAGAGCCAGCTCAATTTTTCTGCACGGGAGGAGGATCAGAAGCAACCCCAGTTACTGGTGGCAAACACATTTACTCAGTATTTATGGAGGAACATACTAGTGCCAGCAATTAAAAGTAATTCAAACTAGCCAAAAAACTCCTAACAGTAGGCCAACAATTACAGCCTATTTTCCTTCCCCAAGCTATAAAGATCCAAGGTGCTGCCAACTCGGTCATCTGAACAGCTACTGCCATACATTACTCTGTAACCCCACTGAGTTCTTTTACAGAACACAATTCAGTTTTGAGATGCAATGCTATAAACAATGATGTTCTTGCCATAACAGATATCACAGATTCAAAAGGAAGACAGAAAACAGAATTACAAAAACTCAAGACAGACAACTGCAACACATCAGATACTAATGAAGTTTTTTTATTAAAAAAAAAAAAAAAAAGAAACAAGACACATAGTGTCACATATCCAATTGGAAAGTTTTGATCCAAAGAAAAAATAAAATTAAAATCCAGGACCTTATATTAAATTATTTTCCGTATCTATACCAATCATTCACTGAAATGCATCACGAAGTCATAAAAGCTTTGAAATCTCAGATTTTCAAGTTATCTTCAAGTACTTGAAGTCATTTTCAGAACCATCTGAATAGCATCGACTAAGAAAACTGTGTCACCGTTCCACACCACCATCACACTTACCCTGATCTCCGAAATTTAACACGTTCAAAAAAGTCATCACATATCGTTCACCTGTAAGTTCAAAATAAAGAACTTAAGAACAAGTCCCTAAATCTTTCCTAATATTTGTTCAGGCACTTCACAGAATGAATGAATGATACGGGGTTGGGAGGGACCTCTGGAGATCATCTAGTCCAACGCCCTGCCCCAGCAAGGTGCACAGAAACATGTCCACGCAGGTTTGGAATGTCTCTTGAGGAGACTCCACCACCTCTCTGGGCAGCCTGTTCCAGGGCTCTGCCACCCTCCAAGTAAAGAAGCTTCTCCTTATGTTTAGGTGGAACTTCTAATATTCAATTTTGTGCCCATTTCGTCTTGTCCTGTCACTGGGCACCAATGAAAAAAGACTGGCCCCATCCTCTTGAGACCCACCCTTTAAATATATATAGGCATTGATCAGATCCGCCTTCAGTCTTCTCTTCTCCAGACTAAACAGACCCAAGCCCCTCAGCCTTTCCTCAGAAGAGAGATGTTCTAGGCTCTAATCATCTTCCAACAGGAAGTATTCAAGAGACAAATCAAACGGCACAGCATCTCATTCAGAATACCCTCAAAAACTTCATTCAGGTTAGAAACATCTGCCAGCAACAATCTCTGAAACTCACATGCCCACACCCCCTACCAGCTTTCTCAAACTTTACATCAATTTTGCAAATGGTATTCATTTGCCCTTCTCCATCACAACCACACACCAAGCCTCACCCTCTGTCAAAATCTGTTTCAGGAAGGATTGTTTGAAGAAACTCCAAGTCAACCATGCTTCCTTCCAGTTAACAAAGGTCTGCAAAAAAAAGTAGTACTGAAATGTAATAAACATGACTAAAACTACAGAGTAGAAATAGAAAATACAGAGTCAGTACAACACTCGAAGCTAGCTCTAGCTGTACTGATGAGGAAACCCCACAGTATCGTAACTACTACCAACTAATCTAAAATATTGCTAAATTCAAGCCCTAGTATTACTCTGATCTGACAAAGACTGTTTCCGTTGCTGAAAATTACTGTTGTTGCAGAAGAAGTATGCAAACAAGTTTTTTTACAGAAAATAGAGACAAAAAAATACCCCCTGCTGCTTAGCATAACGATATAACTTTCACCTTCATTGTAGATATAAATTGTTTAGTCTCTTCAAGCCGTCCGCACAAGTTTTGAAAATAAGAACCACCTTTACCTTTTCAATCTGCAAATATTTTTCAAAATGTCTTCTTCCTCACTATGTCTTTTCATTTCTTTCTTTGCCTCATTTTCTTCTGACAGGACATGGGAGATATTTGAGTATGTGTAGGATGCTGTGTACTTGTGGAAAAGCCCAAGTACCAAAATCCATGGTAAAACAGTTCTTGTTTCTTTCCTGCCTCAGAGCCAGTGAGACCCGGTCATTCCCCTGCACTGGAGATGTTCTACCTCCAAGTTAATGGTTTGTGCAAAGACACTAAGAGATAAGTCAGCAACAAACCTACAACAAAGAGGTCAAGCTTCATACATTCTTCTGGCAAGGACTTTATTGATACAAACCACAAACGGAATTTGTATGTTTGGTTTTTTTAATCAGTCATATCTTCTACAGTGCAGAGATATCCCTCAAAATCACTCAATTGCTCCACTATCTTGAACTAAACTTCAAAGTTCTCTCAAGAAAAACTTAAAATCAAGAAATAAACTGTGCAACCTACCTCATCTTCCACCAAGTTAGGTAACAGAGCTTTCATTCTAGCAACTGGAAAAGACTTCTTCGTTGCTTCAGGAGACCCCAGAAACATCACAAAATAAATTACATAGCACATCACCAGGACACTGACATATAAAAGCTGGAAAAACAGGGGAGGAAAGAAGAAAAACAACCAGGGATATAAAGTTAACTTATAAAAACAGAATGTCATGCTAGAGTTCCAAATTCAGTGAGAACAAAATGCAGTAAGTAGCCCTTATTCTTGTCAAATTTTAAACTAGGTAGAGACTTCAACCCTCCCAAGAATGCTGTTGAGGTTTTTTTAATATGTAGGCTATCATAACCCATTGCCAACTTATGTTCTATTCAGCATTTTTAGAATGATTATTTAAAGCCCAATTATAAAGCAATTATTCAGTCAAAAAACAAGCTGACAGAGTAACATCTACATTTCTTTGATCAGTTATAACCTGCTTCAACCACTGCAAAAACTGAAGAAAAAAAAAGCACAACCAAATGTCCACATCTGAGGTGGACCACATTTTTACTTCTAGCTAAAATGATACATTACAGTCCGTAACCCTATTTTTCGGGTGCCAATATAAGCATTCTTCACTGTAGTAAAGAAAAATTTTTAATGTGAGTATGCATTAGACATGATTAACGGCTCCCTACAAGGTGATATGGGTTGGTGGTACAGGCTGGTAAAATTACATATTATAGTCTACTACACAGTAGAATTCAAAATCTAACATTAATACTGAGGTCAAGTGGTGAACAGTCTTCAAACATTAGAATGTACAACTGACTAAGAAGAGCTAACATAAAACTTATAGAGAATAACATAACCTTATTCACACAGACAGAACAAGTTGCTTTCTTGTACCTCCAATAAACTCCTCAAGGTCAAAGTGCCAAGTCAATAACGAGTATCAGGAAAATACTAAATATAAGTGCTACATCTTAAACCTCCCAGGAGCATTTTCTCTCACCTCCTTGAGGTTATTTAGCAGGCTACACGTCAAAGGCAGCAACAAATAAAGATTCAGACAAATCAAGAATTTCTAGAAAAAGAGAACACAGGAAACTTACCTGAGCCAAGGAAAAAATGTACAGGCCCCATTGAGGATAAAGAACAACTAAAATAACCGTCAAAACACATTTTGACACTACTGAAAGGCTTTCAGCGATTACCTTTAAGAAAGAGAAAAAAAGAATAATTTATTTTCTGCCAAAGTAACCACATACACAAACTTTAAAATACATTAGTTTCACACACAGAATTTATGTAGGAATATCAGACTTTGAAAGTCAGTGTGACATTATCACAGATTTTCTCTCTGCTGACTTTGCCATCTTAGACTGCAATTTCTCTGTAAATTTTCTCTTCTTGCATTTCACTGTTTTTCTGTTGCACTTTCCCAGTCCTTTTTATGGGATACAAGGGAGAAAATTTTGCTTAAGATAATCATGTTCTCAATTGATGCATTTCACAATTTCATTCGAACAATCAATTGAAATGCAAAACTGTGGAAGCTGTGCGCCTCTCCCTCCATTTAAAATTCATCATTAAGTATCTGATGGTCACTAAGGGGATAATTTCTAAATAAACCAACTTCTTTGCTTTAACAGGTACAAATTCATATCCATGTTACAACTATGTCACACAGTACTAAACAATACACAGTTTTGTACAGTTTTTTATATATTTGAATATACAAAGACATAGTTCAGGAATCTGTTCTTTTCAATAGAGAAAGATTAATTCCCCCCCCTAGCCCCAGGCATACACTTCATGTACTTTACTAACATTTGAATATACAAAGACATAGTTCTGGAATCTGTTCTTTTCAATAGAGGAAGATTAATTCCCCCCCCAGGCATACACTTCATGTACTTTACTAACCTTAAGTCTCACAAACAAATGAGCTTGTGCTAAAACCCAGAACGGTTCTCCCAGAAGCTCGATAATTGCAGAAAGACCAAATGCCACTACACCAGCCTGATAATGAGGAACCACAGAAGGATCAGGTACTTCAAGCAAGTGTAGCCAGACTAAGCCCAAGAAAATAGACCAAAAAACACCAAGAGGGACTCTAAAAAAGTTAACATAAAAAACAATCAATGGAAATGTTACTTAAGCAAAGTATCCAAGAAAATTAGATTAAAATGTCACATACTGCTGTAATAATTAAAAATAAATAAAGAAACAGAAATCCTGAAGAATTAATTTCTATTGTTACAATGCCAAGAATACTTTTTTTGTAATGAACATCTTTAAGGTATTCTTTTGCAAGACATGGAAAACATTTTTCTGACTTGTGTATTTTCTACTCAAGGCCTAACGTAAGGTCAACTATCCGCATTTCTTGTTCCCCAGGACCGAACAATTCTGAACTCCTATCAACCTGTGGAATACTGCAAACCTCTCCCTGCTACAATTTTCATAGTACGTGGTTACCAGGTGTTGGGCAGACAAGCTTTGCTGGATCTTGCTGTAAGAGATAAAGATGCCACCACTCTTAACTGCTAGTCTTATAGTCTTCCCAAAATCACTGGTTCTGTGACAGTAGAGTGAGCAGAGAAAATGCATGCCTGCACCTCAGGTATGCCAGTTCACAGTGCTCTGCTGGAGCTCAGAGCCCCTTTGATTGGGGACTGTAGGTAAAAAACCAAACTAGGCACAGGAGTGCAGACGTGTATCACCTTCTGTTGACACTGCTTCAGGAACGCGATGCTGCTGGCAGAGTGCAGAAAGTTTTATATCATTTCAGCAGGATCTACCTGACCGTCCCATTATCAGATCCCTAAGGTATTTGACATCAAGCTCCTATGATGTATTTCAGATCCTTCACGGAAGTTAATCTTTTTAAGTTATGCTTCTCTATGAGGAAAAATTTAAAAAGAAAAATGCACCCACAGTCATTGTTAACTCCATCATTTAATGCCCACTTAAAAGGCTGTAAAATAGCAGAAAACTGATTATAATACAACAAAGAGAACAGACCCAAACTCAGCTCTGAGAATCCCTCTTCTTTATACCTGGATGCAGATGACACACAGAACCTCACACTCCTGAGACAGATGTAAACAACAGCTGTTCAGTTCCAGGGAAAACCAGTAAGGTGACCCAATAGAAGACTACCATCTTCTCATGTGGGGGTAATTTTCTACCATATCTGACAAGCAAACTTACTTCCCAACCACCTAATTGTGGCCACTAGATCTGACAGAGGAGAAATAGCAGAGAGGTATGTCCAGGAACCAGAAAGGAGAAACAAGTCTTAAAAACCACTCAGCTGCAATGTGCGATTACACTGAGTACAGCTTCACAGAGACTTTAAGCTATCCACTTCCTGCTATAAAATGCACTACAGTTGAAAGAAATAATCCTACTTACTCCCTGTTGCTTAATTCCAACCGTTTTTTTCACCCTTTCACATGTCTCCTCCCCAACACAAACATCTATGTCGCCATGCCGTTAAACTGCATCAGGGGTCAAGACTTTGAAAATATTATTTAACAAAGGAAAATAGTACTTAAAGCGTCTTCAAGGTGGCGTAATGAGTAATAAACAAGCAAGACCACACAGGCAGTGGAAGAAAAAAAATAAAAGACTATATATTTGTGCTACAGGGTCTTCGTTTGACAGCCACAACATAAATGAAACTTCAGGGTAAGTGACAGAACAAATTGCTGCAGATAACACACTGGGTGATGCGTTTTCCCATGTGTTCTAAAAGAGATCAATTTCATAAACACTAAAGCAACAGACTTGACCAGCCTCCTGCATCAGTCCTGAGCTGTGACTGAGGCTGCTAAATGCTCAAATTACCTCTGTAAACAAATAGCTGCTTTGTTTTTATGAGCTCTCAGACAATAATTAGAAGTTCTTTACTTCTAAAGCAGCAAATTTTTCCAGTTATCTTACGTCAGCCACAGCAGATTAATTGTTTTGGTCCAGTTTCGCTTCGTACTCCCACTCAAACATGCTCTGCGAAATGCCTCCCTGGCCAGGAACACGACTGTTGAATACAGCAGAGTTAGCCTAAAGGAAGAGAGAAAGAAAAAGAGAGAGAAAATTATTTATTTACATATTATCTCTGAAACCCTTCATGCAGCAGCATCACTGACAGGTTCTACCCAAGACCACCTGACAGACAAATCTAACAGGTAGGCAAAGAAAACGTAGTGGTATGAGATAATTTACTACTATATTGTAAAAAAGGATGGAAAGTAATTACATGTGGCACACGGGACTACACACACACTTCCAGAAATCCCCCATCCGGCCGGGCACCCTGTTCCCGGGGCAGCCTCGGTGGGTCTGTGGGACGGGGGCTCCCTCACCTCACGTTGACCACGCCGATGAGCTCTCTGGAGAGGTAGCGCAGGGTGAAGGCGTTCAGCCCGAAGGTGACCAGCCGGAACAGCACCTGTGAAGGAAGCCGCACGGGAAACACCTGCGGGCCCGGCGGGGCTGAGGCGGCTCCCGCCAGGTACCGCCGAGCAGGAGGAAGAGGAGGAGGAGGAGGAGAAGAAAGAAGGCGGCCCGGGGTGGCCCCGCACCTGAAGCAAGGCGCTGGAGGAGGCCAGCCGGGTGGTCTGGCTCAGCACGTCCTGCGCCGCCATCGCCCCCCCACCAAACCCAGCCTTCCCTGCCCCGCCGGCAGGAAATGGCGGCGCCGCCGTCGCGCCGCGATCCCGTCAGCGCGGGCGGCACCGCCCCGGCGGGAAAGGGACCGGCGGGGCAGGAGCGGAGGTGCCGCTCTCCCGGCCGTTCTCAGCCCGGGAAGGGAATCCCGTCCCTCTTCAGGAGCACTTTGGACATACACGGGCGGCTTCCACAGTAACCGCGCACTCCAGTCGCTCGACCTGGCGCTCAGCGCCAGCTTCCTGCTCGGCGAGAAGGGATTACACCGAAAACACCCCAAAACTGCACACTGGCGCGTCAGAGGAGACGTGGTATTAAACAGCATTTTCTGACAAGCGCTATTTTCCAGAGATTTCTGAAAAAAATCGCCCGTGCGAGTTCCTCCCATGCTTTTCTAAGCAGAGGGTAACCCTGCCAAGTCTCCACTGACCTGAGGAGAAACAGACAAGCACCCAAAGCTGAGGAGAAACAGACAAGCACCCAAAGCTGAAGAGAAACAGACAAGCACCCAAAGCTGAAGAGAAACAGACAAGCACCCAAAGCTGAAGAGAAACAGACAAGCACCCAAAGCTGAAGGAAGCAGCATCTCATTCGGTGTTAAATAAATAAAGAAATTAACAAACCAACCACCCAACCAAAAAAACCACCCAGCCAAAAAAACACCTTCAAATAGTAAAGATGCCATTCAGTTGTGACAGACTTGAATAACACACTCACTCAAAGTCTTCCAAACTGGTAAAACATAAGACTGGGTGTAAATCAGCACGAGTTCCAGACTATGCTCTTATTTAAGCAGCAATATATAAAAAGATTGTTTATCCCTTCAAAAGCATGGCCCTTCCAGCCCAGAAGTTGCATTTTTCTTGTAAAGTTTCAATCAAAACTTAAGTTTAAACTTCAAAGTTTAATTGGAATTAAGACACAAGTGAGGCCAGATGTTGGAAACTCACCAACACTACTTATTTAACAACAATTTGAGTACTTGCGAAGGAAAGAGAAAGAAAGAAAGGAAGGAAGGAAAGGGAAAGAGAATTACACCCACCACTTTATTCTTCCCATGTTCAGAGTAAAGATTTTTCAGATGTTTTCATTTGGTCATTTTTCCTGGTAACATTCTTTGAGTACCTGGGAAGTGATGTATAGATGTGGGTGTACGTGGCAGAGGAGTATATCCTGTGAATTCTTTTATGCATGATACTAATATTGGGAACACCTAACTTGTAAAAACCTAACAAAAAGAGGTTATTATCCCATTGTAAAGATAGGGAGATATGGACAGAGAAGAAAGCAATCCGTGTTGGGTAACTGCAGAGACAGGAGGAAATCTCAGAGATTTGGGGTTACAGAAGGGTGTTCTCGCTAGAGGGGAGGAAATGCTGCTGCCTCCCCTCCCCTTTAGGCAATTTTCCAGTTCTCAAATGGAAAAGGCAATTAAAAATATTGTCCCAACTCAGGCTCTGGGCTTTTCTTAGGTGGTTGAACTGTGGGGATTAAAACCTATCACAAATTACACTGCACAGGGAAACAAATAGGCAGCTGGTGAGCATAAAGCATGCAGCATCTACCAACACTCCAGTAAGGATGCATGTTATTCTCTCTGTATCCATACACACATTTTCATGACAAAAGTAGGGAACTTAAGGAATAAAAGCAGGAGAAATTAGCCTGCTAAACTGAAGGTGATAGACAGACCTGTGCTGGCATCTGCCACAGTAAGTGACAACTAGTGATGTTTTGTTGGACAGTTTTGCTTGTCACCTCATAAAGCTGAAACAGAAACAGCTGCAAAGCATGGGGAGGTGGTAAAAGAAGAGAAACAACTGTAACTTCAACTGGTTTTAATAGGAACCAGCTTTGCTGCTTACAGCCTTTTGGCATTAATGCACCAAAGCCACTAGATGGCAAACGGCCCTCGAGGCAGCCAGCAG
Source organism: Calidris pugnax (assembly GCF_001431845.1). Lineage (NCBI taxonomy): Eukaryota > Metazoa > Chordata > Aves > Charadriiformes > Scolopacidae > Calidris > Calidris pugnax. Next base: position 446,487 of record NW_015090980.1, read on the forward strand.
CGAGACACACTGGTCAAGCCCCAAAGCACACCCTTGAGGCTGGACTGAAAGCCAGGATTTTTACTCCAGTCACATCTTTCAGATCCTACTGCATGTTACGCCTGAACAATAGAATAGACCAACTCCTCACAGTCATGTGGCACAACGCAGGTCAAAACCAGAATAAGAGCAGTATTTCAAATTTACAAATTCACTTACCAGCTAACTTGCTTTTATTCAAACCAGTGTGTAAGGAGGCTTAGCAACTGAGTTGACAAAAAATGCTTATTTTTAGTAACATAATTTGAGAATAGGTATAACTTAAAGGAGTAACTGAACTGGCATACACTGTCGAGAGAGCTTCACAAGAACATGCAGTCAAAACAAGCACCGCAACATACACCCCTTTTGGTTGTCCTGAGGCAGCTGTTTGTGACAGCCTACTCTGAAATAGTTCACTTCCCTTAACTAAGCAAAGGAGGCAAGAAAAACTTAACTACTACAAAGGTCTTTGCTTCCACAGTTAGGCTACTTCTGGAACTGAACCTGGGTGGATGTTCTTCCAACACGGAACATACACTTCTTGGCTCAGGGATAAACCCCAGTTATTATTATTATTAGAGCACGGAACATACACTTCTTGGCTCAGGATGATGGGATAAACCCCAGTTATTATTATTATTAGAGGTACATGGCACCTCTACAGCAGAGAAATTCCTCTTTGATCCACTCCGAAGTTGAACTAGTCCAAAAAGACTAGACAGCTGTATAAACAGGCCTTTGAATGGGTTTGGACTGTTCCTTCAGACTTTCAGAGTGAAAAATCTTAGTGTTTCATGGTGTTCAGTAGCTGTGTTCCACCTCAGATCACTGTATTTCATTACCCCATTAATAAGTTATTTCAAGATGAAAGGTGGACTTTGACTTCAAATTACAACCTATATATAGGCTGAAAATCTAAAACCTGTTAAGAGCAATTAGGGACCTTCAATAATATCACTTCCTCAGAAGGGAAATCATCTTCAGCTAAAATATTATAGCTAATTTCCTTTGGGACAAAAATTCCCAAATTAATGATGAAGTGAGACTGGGAAGCAGGAATCTATTAAATCATCAGTCAGACCTTGAAACAAGCCTGATCAGTTGTGACTTCTCATCTCTTCTAAAACAAAGATCTCATTGCACAACCAAAATCAAATCCAGAATAAAGGATAAATATCAAATTCACAATTTATTAACTCAAATAAATACTGCACTTTATAGTTAGCAATATATTTTAACATCTTAATTTTATTCCCTTAAAGGTCCCTTGAGGAATCAAGTTAGAAAACTAACTGTGCTATGAAATCATAGGCAAAGTTCTCTGCTGCTGCCTGATACCTCCTAGAATAGTTCCTGATGTAACACAAAATGACAGACCAGCTAAAGACTGTAGCCTTCTGCAGCTGCTGAAGAAGCTTTTAGCTTTGCAGTCAGGACCAATTTTAGAAACAAGCAAAAAAGAACTACTCAAAACCCCTGGTGCCCAGAGCTAAGCAACTTTCACCCTGAATGGCAGCCTCTCCAGCTGATTCAGTGCACAGACACCAAGAAGATCCCTGACACCCACGGGGAGCAGCCAAACGCTGCTGTTTGGGTGCCCAGCCCTGGAAGGAGAGGCTTTGTGGGCAGCAGGCCCTCCCAACAGCATGTGCTGCGTTAGGAGATGGATACACATCCCTCTTCCCATCCCTCTGGCCACAGCATGATTCTGTCTCGTGGCTGGACACCTGGACTCTAGTAACGAAGACAAGCAGGTACAGAACTGGAGCTGTGCAGCACTGGCTCTGCAGAGCTCACTCACCAGCTGTGTGATGCTCAACAGAACTGCTCTGCTTCTGCTAAGAGACCACACTTTGCCATTTCATTAACAAGGACAAAATATTTTATTCCTGGAGCGGCAAAAAGATTATATTCCCTACACTGCTCAGAAGCCTTGTGCCAGCACAGGACAGATTATGTTAAGTCTAGTTCTAATTTTCTTTGTTTCTTTTTTAAAAATAATGCATAGAGGAGATCTGTCTCTCTGTTCCCAATAATATAAAGCTTGTTCCTTTACAGAAACGCATAGAGATCTGTCTCTCTGTTCTCAATAATATAAAGCTTGTTCCTTTACAGAAATAACTAGGAGGCTGGGGATAAAGCAAGAAGTCACATGGAGACTTACCAGAGGAGGCACTAAATCTCATTAAGCTTTCTTCCCTCCTGTGAGCCCCTCTCTCCCATCAGGGACGAATCTGGGCCTGAGGATGTAAAATTTCCAATTCAGTGCAGAACTGCAGAAAGCAAAAGAAGAAATTCACAGGCCATTCACCAGCAAAGGGCCCACCAGGAGTTACTGCTGTGCCAGTTTCTGGCAAAGCAAAGCAAAGCATCCCCTGGAGGGCTTTTTAGATTAGTTTCCCCAGGCCTTGTGGACTGAGTTAATCTCTCTGTGCATGTTAAATGGTTAAACGCAAATTTGCATTTTTTTTCCTGGCTGCATTAGTCCTTCAGCAAGGATTTAATTTACATCCTTTCTTTGGGATGGAAGAATAAAGGAGCTTTCTGAAGAATGCAGAGGAGTGTCCTTTTCTGTGATATGCTACATTCGAAAAATGAATCATCTCAGCTTTCAGAATAGCCTTTGACTTTGTAGTGTTAAGTGTTAATTTTGCCTCATGTTTTCACAGTGCATTGGCTTTTGATTTGCCATTTATATGTAATTTGATCAACTGGTTTTGCTGCCATATAAATTTCACTTTTAAATTCAACTTTTATTTATTGAGAGATTTTATGTATTTAGTATATGGAAGACTGATATTTTCTTATATGTAAAATGTAAAGTAAATCAATGTTCAACTCAAAGGAAAAGCAAAAAAAAAAATCAGCAAATATACAAGTCAAACAGTAAAATTTCAAGGATGGAATAGTCCTAAGCTTTCAAAAACAGTGTCAAATAATTACACTCCATATTTTACAGTATATAGGCAGATTTTAAGAAATATATCTTGATTAAAGAGCAAAAATTAGTGTTCTGCACAATGCTGTCTGCTTGCAATGTTTCACACTTTTCTTGTTCTCGTCACAATTTAAAAACCTGTAACATTCAACAGACATTCTAAAATCTACACAAAACCTCCAAGTTCTTCAGCCTGAGAGAAGTAATAAATTATAGTAGTTTTATCACTGGAACTGACAAGCTCCTTGCATAAAATTCTTGCAAAATTTGTACATTCCTTAAACTTATACATAATCAATTCTGCACAATCTTTACTGTCCTGTATGTTCTAAATACTAGGCATTTCCTTTGTATGTATTTATATATGTTCAGCTGAAGATGATTTCTCTTTTGCCTTCCTCGAGGCTAGAAATTCCAGTCATATTCGTTATGATCGGAATAACAGTCTCTGCCTTACCTGTCTCTTAACTGGCTTTGGAAACTTTTTATCAGCCCCCCACTTTGAATACTAAATAGACAATTTATCTCATTGCAATGTGCTTTGGAAGCCTAGCGATATATAAAATGAGAAAACTGTAATGGAACAACTCTTGATCTTTTTGGAAATAATTATCAATGAGAAGTTCTCTTGTGGGTTGTTTCCTTTACCTTGCAAAATATTAACTGCCTTCATTTATTGTTCATGTCAACTTCAACTATCACTATGATAAGTACTGTTTCTGGGAGGTAGTACCTCTCAAATTCTAACCTACAAATTGGAATTATAAATGTGGTGATGAGCAGGTGCTGATGCTAAACATGTATATTTCCCCCCCTTCCTATGCATTCTGTAAGATTAACTTCACAGTTATCCTTGCTGCTGCAGGTTTGGGGTTGATGAATGCATTAGTAGCGAACACAGAGAAGTGTTTTTTTTCTGGAGCACAGCAGCCATAGCAAAGTTACAGAAACAGATTTTGCAGCTGTGAGAACTTGCACTTGAAGAATCTCTAACTAGTGCTTGGCATCTTTGTGCTACAAAATCATTCCATAAACTCCAGGCTACCTCCCTTGAGGAAAAACATACTTGAAGTTACAGAGGTGCAGAAAGCCTGCAGAAGAGACTTCTACTTGCTATACAAACACATATGTTAACAAACAATATTTGCTTTAATAGTCATATAGAAATAAGGCTCTGTTCATTAAAACAGTTCACAGCTGCCAAGTACTCAAGCAGAATAATCCTCCTGTATTTCAGAATTCAACAAGAAGTGTTATTAAACTTGCTTTGACCTCAGCACGACTTGTTTGTGCATGAAAAAGCCTTAAGACTTTTAAAACCATCAGTGACAATAACTCAATGAACACAGTAAAATACACACAGTGGAAGGACTCAGCTGGCAAGTGCTTCTGAAATACACATCAGAGGAGTTTGGATTCTGAAAATGCACCTAATACAAGATATTCTTGTACAATATTCTAGTTTCTGTTTCCTTTTCTCCTTTGAGTCACCTGGAGACTTACTTTCAAAGCGGATGGAGACATGCAGGAGTTAAACTTAACAACCAGGAGGATATCTGACACAAAATGGAATAAGTGGTTTTGCTACTTTAAGTAATTCAGCATCTAGGAGAAGAATCACTTAGTGGAATGCCTTATAAAGGCTGAGAATACAGAATTTGTGAGTCACCCTACACTGTCTTCAAATTATATTTGTATGATATTATATAATATTGTGCATGATCACCTGTAGAATGGAATTAATTATGAGTCAGGTATCTCTTCACGTCATTCACTTCCATCTCCCTTGAAAGCTGACTTCCATTCTTCACTGAAATAATCCCTCTGAGCAAGACAGTGATTAGTGATTAGCTTGACAAATTGATAGAATAAAATATCTCCATCCCCCTTATGGGACCTCCTCCAGCATTCATGACAGTTACGATTAAGTGAAATACATTTTTTGGATTCCTCTTATTTTTTAGTGGGAAGCAAGGAATCTCTTAAATAAAACAGTTCCAGTATATGTTTATCTATTCAGTTTCAGAAGCTCTCACGTTATCCTCCAACTGTTAAACTTCACTTTCAGTACAGAAACCTGAAATCCAATTAGAAGGAAAACGCAGAAGCAATATGGGGAGCAGAACATAACACTGTGCCCAGCAGATTTCTCTCAATTACAAGTAAGAGAAAAGGAGAGGTCCTAAAGATCTATTTACCTTTTAGTGGGAGGTCACCTAAAACCAACTTTTCAATATTGGGGAACAATACTGAGAGTCAGAATAATCTCTGCCACTAATGCAGATGTGTATATAATAAAGCAACCAAGCTTCATTGCCTCCATTTGAATTGAAAACACAACTTCATTGCATTACTTTTTCTCCAGACAAAAGTACAATTATTCTCTCCAAGCTCAAGGAGGCCCAAGGTCATAAGACGACTCACCTTGACAAGTCCTACTGTTCTCAGCTCATTAGGAACAAGCTTCTACTCTCCAAGTTTAGCCTCTCTGCCATCCAGGCTGGCTCAGTCTATAGGCTTACATGGAAGCAACAAACATAGGCTGGCTTTGGTCTAAGGACACCAGCTGTCCCCAAACATCACAGTTCTGGTGATGGACAAATAGAAAAGACAAGTGAGATTAGTCATCACATGAGACACTTGAAACATCACATGAGTCTTCAAACACAAGATCTTGTGTCACACTAACAATGTTAGGGGACTTCCCCAACCTTGTCCCTTAAGGAGGTACACTGAAGTAAAACTCCCCTCTTGCTTTCCTACGAAATAAGCTGTTCTCTTTTATTTCCTCTTAAAGACATACTTTTTTCAGCTTTGCCAATCACTCTGAGTTTGTGTGATAACCAGTCAAGTAGAAAAAAAAAATACTTCCCTTCGTTCAGCCAAGTTGTAACTGTATTACAATTGAACCATGCTATGTCAACAGATTGTGCGTAACTTGGAAAAAAAAAAACCCACCAACAAATTAACATACCCACTCTCACTTCTAAGATTTGGCTGGGGGGGTGTGATTGTTTGGGGTTTTTTAAGCAACAGGCATATTGGGCTAAATTCACAATTGGAATAAACCCCCTAAGGATAACAGCAGCAATCAACTGTTGCCTCAACTGGGCTATGCATTTTTGCCTCCTCTCTCCCTCTGCAGGTTGATGTTTAGTTACAGAGGGTAAAAATTTGCCTATTACAACAGAAGATGCTGTCATCCCTGACCACACCCACACCCTGGTGAAAAGACTGGATGTGGTACTGTCAAGACTGTTGGGCATAAATTATGAGGCAGCTTACTCATAAATACAGGAGGTACAGTTTAACATGACTAGGAAGGTACTTTAGACACATTAATAGGCTCGGTTTCCTTCCCCTGATAATCATATGAGGGCCACATGGGCATCTTGATGCTGGCATCTTTATATTCTTTATACTTCCTATGTTCCTAAGAATTTATGTTATGAAAAGAGCTACATATCCTACCAGATACTCCATCTTACCAGAAAGGCTGCACCCCTACCAAGAGTCATGGTTTGACTTATTGCCAAGTTCAAGAGAGGTTGAAAACACAGTCAACTCTATAGCCCACCCGAGAGCAGAAGTAACCCCATCAAACCACAGAAGTAGGGGGTTTGATGTACTTGGGGTTTTGTAAACCTGGGAAGTGGCCTTCCCAGGTTTAGAGAATTTCAAAATTCTTGAGAAAATGTATTGTCCTTACCAAAGGGGAGAAACTCTGAATGAGCAGTGGACAGGACTGCTCCTACCAGATCAAAGGAGCTGGATATCCTTGTCAGAAATACTGGTGTCCACACACAGAGCAACGTAGATGCCTGCTGAGGAAAGCCATACCCTGGCTCCGATATTCTGCTGTTGCATCCACAACTTTTACTTGAACCAGAAGAGAAATGCCACTAAATGGAAGAAATGTCATCTTCCTGACTTCATAGCACAGCCTATAACACATTATTAATCTGGAGCCATAATCTGCTGCTATTACCCTTACTCACTGTTCTGCAACTTGCAGGTTATGGTTCACACCAAAGTTCTTCATTAGCAGACTTCAAAAGCACTGCGTAATTTCACCGTGCATTTTTAGATCTCCATGTCCATCCGACCTAAACATACATTTAAAATTCTTTTCTTAGAAACCAATAATTGGTTGTTCGTTGCAAGAGATGTCACAGGAGTCGTTTAAGGTTTTCATGTATGGTAGAATCCTCCCACGCACATCCTGAAGAATGCAGGGAGGTTCAAACAAAAGGATCTGACCACGTCTGAGACTAAACCAGCAATGCATATCTTCTACCCACACCATACTCCTAAAACTCAATGGCCATTATGAAACAAGCTCCTTTCTATCTGCATGCAAAACTCGCTATTTTATGGTATCGGTCTTGCTGAGAGTCCAACAGAAAAAGCACGAAATTGTTAGTGGCAAAGAAACTCTTGAAATCCTTTCCATCACACACACATTCCTATATAAATATTTAGGAATACCTGTCCCTTCTGACTATTCCACTGACCCTGTATCCTCAGCCTTTGACCTTCATCACTTCATCCTCCCTCCGACAGTAAATTGTACTGGGCTCAGTTCTGTTGTTGTTGACAACGTTCTGAATGCTATAGGCAGGTTTACTGCAGCCTGGGAAAGAGCTGGACAGGAAATTATGGAAGAAATGAGCCTTATTTTGTTACTGCAATTCTGGGAGTTTTCCAGATCCTTATGTCACTAATTGCACACGATTACTGGAAAAAAGAGAGCTCTTCTAACCATAATACTAAACAACGTAATTAATTCCATTATATAGATATAGATTACATAATTTGCAACAGTGTAGGCCCAAAATCTGAGGCGCCTTGGTAATCCATAAAGATAGAAAAAAACCAGTCCTTTTCATTACGTAAACCTGGATTTTTCACCAGTCTGTTCAGAATTACTCTTGTCCTTGCATATTGCTTTTTCAAGTGTGCTTTTAGTTATTGAAAGGAATATTGTATCTCCCCCCTACCGCCCAAGAAGAACTGTCTGCTTTTTAAAGACCCCATCATCAATTGTGACTGTGAGCTGGAGACTTGTATAATTGCTTCTCTTTACGAATAAAGCTGTTTGCTTTAAAGTGCCATTTACTGGTTTGCTTCCCTAATGTGACATTATATATTCTTTCCTGTAGCAGAAGAAGTGGAGCAGTCTGGGGGTGTTACAGGCTGCTAAAGCTGAAATCTACACTGGTGGAATTGCTTCTGAATACTTACATAAAGTAATTGTAAATTTGACAATGGAAAACGCTGCCAAAGCAGAGAAAGCTGTTCAAACCCTCAGATTTTGTTCTAAGCATATTACTAAAATCACAGGCTCTTTCCTGTTTTTTGTGTAGATAAACAGGTGAAGATTCATCTGGGGAAGGGGATGGGGGGCAGAAATCAAACTCATTCAGTTGACTTTTTCACAAATCCAGACTTACTTTCAGAACTTTTCACCTCTGAGAGAAAAATCTCACTTCGTTAAAGACAGAGAACGCTAAATCATTTATGTCAGCAAGGCTTTTGACACTGTCTCAGCAAGGCTTTTGACACTGTCTCCCATAACATCCTCATTGGGAAACTGAGGCAGTATGGGCTGGATGAGGGGACAGTGAGGTGGATTGAGAACTGGCTGTGTGACAGGACCCAAAGGGTAATTATTAATGGAGCAGGTTCAAGTTGGAAGCCTGTAACCAGTGGAGTCCCCCAGGGGTCAATACTTGGACCCGTGCTGTTTAATATATTCATCAGTGACCTGGACGAGGGGACAGAGTGTATCCTCAGCAAGTTTGCTGATGATACCAAACTGGGAGGAGTGGCTGACACCCCGGAGGGCTGTGCTGCCATCCAGCGAGACTTGGACAGGCTGGAGAGCTGGGCAAAGAAGAACCTCATGAGGTTCAACAGGGAAAAGTGTAGGGTCCTGCACCTGGGGAAGAAAAATGTCAGGTACCAGTATAGGTTAGGGGTGGACCTGCTAGAGGCAACTACTGAAGAGAAAGATCTAGGGGTCCTGGTGGACAGTAAAATGACAATGAGTAAACAGTGTGCTCTTGCGGCCAGGAAGGCCAATGGTATCTTGGGTTGTATAGGGAAGAGTGTAGCCAGCAGGTCAAGGGAAGTCATTCTCCCCCTCTACTCTGCACTGGTGAGGCCACAACTGGAGTACTGTGTCCAGTTCTGGGCTCCCCAGTTCAAGAGGGACAGGGAACTACTAGAAAGAGTCCAGCGTAGGGCTACAAAGATGATTCAGGGATTGGAGCATCTCCCTTATGAGGAGAGACTGAGAGAGCTGGGACTCTTTAGTCTGGAGAAGAGAAGGCTGAGGGGAGACCTTATCAACGCCTACAAGTATCTCAAGGGAGGGTTGAAGGAGGAGGGAGCCAGACTCTTTTCAGTGGTTCCCACCGAGAGGACGAGGGGCAACGGGCACAAGTTGGAACATAAGAGGTTCCACTCAAATATGAGGAGAAACTTCTTCACGGTGAGGGTGACGGAACCCTGGAACAGGCTGCCCAGGGAGGTTGTGGAGTCCCCTTCTTTGGAGATTTTCAAAACCCGCCTGGATGCAGTCCTGAGTAACATGCTCTAGCTCTAGGCAATCCTGCTTCAGCAGGGGAGTTGGACTAGATGATCTCTATGGTCCCTTCCAACTCTAGAAATTCAGTGAAATTCAGTGAAATTTAAAGGTAATTCAATTTGATCACCTTAACATAAAAGCACATAAGGAGGTTACAGCTGGGTAGCGCGGTGGAAGAGACAAAAAGATCAAAACTAAGCTAAGAAAACAGTAAACTTGCTCTGTGCTAATACTATCAGCACTGCTTTTGTTCTACAGATCCTAACGAGGGAAGTAACGAGCAGAGCTGTGTCAAAACCAAGCTCTCTGCTAATAGTGGGGCACAGGCTGCTCAGGCAGGGCTACTCTTCCACTGCTAAAGGAAAGTGCTCTTTACTATTATGCTTTTTGTTTCAAAAAGTGAAAAGGAGATACTCCCCAATATACAGTAAAACACAGAAAGAATAAAGTTACTTCAAAAATGACTTCGTGAAATGGACACTAGAAGAATGCTCAATTATTCATTATATTGCAAAAGGAGAAAGAAAGGCCTTGAAAACAAATGAGACTTTTTGCATCAATCATTTTTAAAAGAATGATGATTCTATATTTAGAAAAGGAGTCAGACACTGAGTTTCACAACCATATGTGGAAAACATTAAAGGGAAATCTGGATGGGATTGCCAAGGCAGTGTGGGGCCAAGAACTGCTATTTTTTAAACCCACCCTGAAACACCGATGGGGGGTACTGGGGGGGTGGGAGGGGGGAAGTTTCACCCAAGTCTCCTCTGCAACTATTGCTAAGTACATTTGCCTAGCAATACACAAAAACTGGCAGCGCTGGACTGCTACAGAGACCAAATTATGCTGTCAGCACCAGAACTGGTCAGGCAATTTTGGGAGAGTTTCCAGTGTTACTGCCCAATTTCTGCTGGTTTGTGAATAAATAGGGAATTTCAGTCTAATTATTCCAATCCAATTTGTGAGATGAATAGACAGTAGATAGAACAGCAAAGCTTCCCAACACATCAGAGAGAAGTTTTGGAAGCGCATGAGAGGATTTTTACAGTCAATAAGCAGGGCACGTTAGCCAGAATTTTACTGTGAACAGTAGAAAATTTGTGACTATTGTCAACATAAATAAAAATGAATGGCCTGAATATACCCACTACGTTACCCACTTTCTTCTGAATATGTCTACCAAGAACAGCAAAAAGGGCCTTGCTCATAGCCCTCAAAAATACTACTTCATTGTTGGGTCCTTCCTTTTGGAGAAAAAACTACACCTAGTGCAAATTTGTATAATTTAAAAAGCCAAACATTCTTTTTTTGAGCCCATCCAGCTCTGCCAAAAGCCGTATGGTCACGTTGGCACTTAGTCTATCCAATGCTTTGTGCATTCAGAGCATCGTATCAATACTGATTAATTGTCAGAATGCCTGTACAAGAGAAGCAAATAGAAATATGAGAGCCAGATACTACAAACAGCACTGTATTCAATCAGATCATCTTATTGTTAGCTTATCATTGCTTTTCCCTAGTATTTTCAGCCTGGATAGTGAAACTTAAATTGCATATTCTCAATAAGCAGACACCACAGTACACATCTACATAACCAACTACAAGTTGCAAAGCAAATGAATCACGGGGAATGGGGGGAATGGAGCCAACCATTCCTTTGTAAGATTAAAAAACATCTTGGGATTCTTATTTGAAAACTATGTCATGCAATTCCTAAACTTCCTTTTCACCCCAATGTTTCCCAGATACTTCGTCCTTCACAAGACTGTTAATTGCCTCTGGGGAAAACACAGTATTTCCACTGTTCAAGCATTACAACTTGGCAGGGCAGAAGGGGAAATAAAGCATATTTAACTAAGTAAAACTGCAAGATGCATTTAGAGGCTGAAATAATGCAGAGAGCCTTAGGGTGAATGTCCTCCTCTGGAAAAAAATGGCATAGAGGTTTTAAGAGCCACAGCTTGTCAGCTGTCTCCCTTTTCGTCACTGAAGGGGCATGCTGGCTCCTTAAAAGGATGTCTGTTGGATCCATTCTCTAAGGCACAACATGAGAGTGGTCAAATGACTCATTATGGATCAAGACCTTCCAGGACCCACTAGTGCTGCATCCCCAAGCAAAGAGTGAGCACATGTAGAAGTCCTCACAGTACTCCCATGAGAAGATACGTACTGAAGGAACCAAGAGGAAACTGGGAAATAGACTGAAACCTGGCACCCTGGGAAACAGACTGAAAAAGCTTAGGCTCTGAAAAGACATAATATATAATTTTAATTTACTGTTTTGCCTTCTTGCAATCACAAGTTGTCCAGACCTAAAGGCAGTAGTAAGTCCTACTCCCACTACCTGGAAGGAGAGTGCTGTTGCTTAGCGATCTCTGTTCATACACCCTTGAAGAAATGGGGGGAAAAAATCAGCATGTCAGAACACCAACAGAGATTTCACAACTCATATCTTTGCATTCTTCTTCTCAAGATCAGCCAGGATGGTCACATTTCAGTGATGCCAGCTGTCTTGACTGACTGCTTTTTAGACTAACTACCCATGCAGTGGCTCTTAGCTCTCTTCTGTCACGTTATAAAGCTGCAAGCATTAGAGATCTTGTGCACACCTGCACAGTGAGAAGTATCTCCCATTTACTTACGACGTATCAATACAGGATGTGCTCCAAATCAGTCCCTACATCACCTATTATTGAACTGCTTCTGAAGGCACTGGCTTTAAGAGATTACACGGTATGCTCCTACACCTACAGAACTGAGTACTGGGTTTTGGTCTAGACTCTGTTGCTTGCCAGCTGTTATTCTGGGAGACAGATAATGTAAACAATCAACAGACAACACATTCTTCCAGCTGCTAATGCTGTGAAATAATTTCTCAGAAGTTATCCCAGAATTAGATTTAATACTGACTATTAAGCACTTGATAATAATGTGTGGTTAAAGACAGACAACTGTAACAGAACGAACAGTGCACAGGAAGTACTGATTTTTATCTTACTGGCTTTTTGCCTCTATTTTCATCAAATTCTTCAGGAGTGATGACAGTAGATTAAAAAACATTTTTTTGCATGCAGACAGTAGTTTTCTAGCCCCGCTTCCTGCACTTCTATCGCATCTCCATTAATGGAGATATGTTTTCATTAGTGATGGGGCATCAGTAGCTACTACCACAAGCCCAGTGACATTCAGCTGTGTGATGCTGTTCTGAAACAGATGTTTCCCTGCTACAGTTAACCACATGGGCCGGCTGTTCTACACAAAATCCCTGCTACAGCTAACCACATGGGCCGGCTGTTCTACACAAAAACTGTCCACAACTGGCTGGGCAGACCAAAGAGACAGTTGTCAGTACACTCGGACCCAGTCCTTGTATGTAGGGCATTTTTATAGGCCACCAAATATTTCAGAGATGGAATCCACCAGGTTTTGATTTTTACATTTAGCTGTGAGAACTAGCGGACCCTTCTCTAAGGTTATCTCAGCCCTGAGCACTGCAGAAGAGTGCTGTCACTGCTCACAACAGAATAAAAGTTATTTTAGCCCTTGCAAAGGCCAATGACTTCATGTAGGTTTCTGAGCAGATACTGATACCAATGATGTTGCTGAAACAGACACCAACTTACCTGTGTCTGAAAAACCAAGCCTTCCACAAATGTTTAATCAACCATCAGACACTCCGCAAGGATTGCATTTCATCATCACTTGCAGCTTGCCCAGGATCTGCAATTAGTGAATCCAAATTAATGAAGACTCAGTATTTAGGAAAGAGATGATCAATTCACAATTAAAACTACAAGTGAGAGTTTAAAATTAGCACATCTGTAGAATTTTTTTTTAAGCTGGCGTACCCAGAAGCTGTACTATATATGGATTGGAGCATGTTCTAGTAATTCATTTAATTAACAAAATATAAAAGGTTCTTTAAGAAGTTAGAACTGCAGCCCCATATATTGGCTCAAACTTTGTCTAGTCACTCAAGCAATCACATTCACCCTAGTATATTTATGGACTTCAACTTCAAAAGCATTAAACGCATTCCAATCTAGTGAAATACTATGTTGATTTTGTTGAGAGCACCAATTAGGCTCCTGCTACTTGAAATCTTCACCAAAAACTCTCCAAGTTTGTTTCAATGTCACTATTGACACACTGACAAAGCCAAAAATATCCATTAAACTGTAAGAGTGAAGTGTTGTGGATACAGCACATCTTAAGAGCTGAAGGCACTCAGTACTTGGATGCAATTCCTGGAAAAGCTTCAGGAAGCTCTCACTAACAGGGTTGAATCAGTAGATATCATAACTTTTCAGTAACTACATAGTTACTAAGCTGATTTTTCAATACCCGCAGAGGCTTCAAAAGTCTGGGAAATATTTTTGCTAAGACTGAGCTACCGATTCTGACTATTAGAAGGTTACTAGAGTATATCTTGCTTATAGGGGAACACATGCATTTTGTTCTGAGCATCTGTGCTATCACTTCAAAGCCCATCTGGAGACTGCACTGACCTCTACCAATGTTCAATGCTCCATGGTAGGATATAAAAGTATGGGAGCAACTGCTTAAAGAGGAGGCAACTCATGTCCGAACTTGACATATTAGGTGGTCCACACCGGAGCAACTGCTTAAAGAGGAGGCCACTCATGTCCGAACTTGACATATTAGGTGGTAGCCAAGTCAGCAGCCTGAAAACATTAGTAGGTACCAGTTGAACTCACTTTCCACTTGTGTGACCCTCTCATTCCTAGCTGGAAGAATCCCAGATGAAAGTGTAGCCCTAGGATTGAAAAGATTGATTTTTTCTTCAAAACTGCATTTTTACTGCAATACAGCTACCATACAGCTGCTGAAAACAATTATAAATTTTATAATTGTTTTCTAAACAGAAGCTGGTGGATGGCAACAGTAAGAGTCCTTCATGATCAGCATGATCAACATTCTGTTGACAGAGGTAAAAAAAAAAATCCAAGTGAAAGAGTTTGTTAGAACATGAGAAAATATGAACTTTGGAGGTTTATCCAGGCTGCAGACTAAGCAGTATCGCCCCACCTTTGCAGGTTTTCTCTGTAAAACAACCCAACCCAAAACCAACTAAAACCAAACAGGGGAGAAAAGGGCTTATACCCACTCCTCAGTGAAAAGGCAATTATTGCTCACAAACCCTGCGAGGACCAAAAACCTCCTTCTGTGAAATGAACAGGCTTACCTGATTGGAAAAAGCAGATTATATTTGCATATGATTAAACCAGAATCTCAGTCTACAGCCATCAGTATTCAGTATTTTCAAAGATGTTCTGATTAATCAAACTGCCTAATTAAGAGCGTTTTAAGTGTCTCTACTATAACAATTAAGTGCTTTTTCTGTTGCCTTTTAACACGGTTCATTTTAAACTGTGACTGGATAGAAGCTTGACTGTGCTGATAATCCAGTTATGTTTTGGGAATTAGCATGCACCAGTTGATTAGATTAAGAGATGAAGCCAGAATTAGGAATCACTTGCCACAGCTACATCATTGTAGACTTGTATCTCACGGGGTTATGCTGTAACAGACTGTGCAGACAAATGCTGAAGAGACAGATGGTACAGGCAATGGCGCTCCTTTGCTGTTTAGGTTGATCCATGAATCAAGGCAAAAATTTAAGGGAGAGGCATTATATTATCTTTGATTAATAAAGAGAAACAAGCTGGCCTAATGAAAACACACACAAATCCCATTTTCAAATTTTGTCCTGCTTCTGTCCTCACTGGAACAATCAAAATAAGCCACATCATCAGGATTATTTCTTTTTCTACTGTAACTACATAAAATAAGCTGTGTTTATTTGGGGGGGAAGGGGTGTGTGTGTATACTTTCACCAGCCATAGCTGTACTGTGGATGCTTAAGAACACATTGAAACAAAAAGTGGCAAAAGGATCAAATCTCTAACCCTACATTTCTACCTCACAATAAAAACTGCAACTGCTTTGTACAATTTGCAGTGGGAAAATTATATGCATTAATTATTGTCTTTTTAAAAGACATACTTTTTGATGGCAGGACAGATATTTGCAACTAATTTGCTTCACATCACTGCGTATTTTTCAGAGGTCTCTCCCAAGTATTTTAAGAGTGATTCAGCAGTAATTCCAAAACAATTCTCCAATTCTCAGAAATTCTTTACCATGTATGGACATAGAAACTTCCCCCCCACTTTTTTCTTTTTTTTTTTGAATATGCTTTGCTACTTGCCAAATGAGTGCAGGATTTCTGATGCAACTTGAAAATGGACTGTGTTATAGGACTGCAAATGACTGGTTACTTCTGTTTGGGTTTAGTACTTACCATTCAAGAAGAAATATTATTTACTGGTCAGAGAGAGGGCTGTGTCAAGACACCAGGCTCGACTCCTAGAACTGTTAAAGACCTGTGAATTCAAACACTCATCTACATTTTAAGCGCCTTATTTTCCATTATATACGAAATAATTCAGAAAGATAAGATAGCACAGGACAAAATGGACTGTAAACATACACAAAAATAAACTAGTTTATAGTAAAAACTGTTGAGACTTGCTGTGAAATATTAAGACCTGAGTTGTGCTTCTATTCTATAAAACATTTATAAATATGCATAGGGTTGTTTTGGGAAAGAATAGCTGAAATGAAAGCTCAGGGCACACAACTTAAATCTTCACTGATGGATGAAGAGAAGATGCAATTTATTTTTAGGCAAATTATAAAATGCCTGATTACTAAATTATGGATTAGTCAAATTCTCCCATATTTCATACACCGCTGTTAAACAGTTTACTCTAAGATGACACAGGATTTATTTGTAACCAGCCTGCAGCCCTGATATTTCCACAAGCTAAATAAAAACTGCCTGAATTAAGTTAATGAAAACTGTATTTTAATAAAGAGTCTAGTACAGACTTTAAAAAAAAAAAATCACAAACTTCTGTTTTTTTACTGTCGGGAGACTGATTTTAAAAAATAAACCATGGAATACTCTGCTTGGTTTCGTGAAAGGAACACTCCTGCCTATTCGCTACCTGGGAAACGGTATTTTGTCTTGAGATGTGTGTGGGTAAATGCCTCAAGCAACATTTTCACAAGCGACAGTTACAGATTTTAGTTGCAGAAATCCATCCACAATACAGAACAAGCAGAAAATAACATATTTCTCAAAGTCCCTGACCTCCCCAGCTCCAGACAGAGGGAGTAAATTAACAGATGGCCTTAAGGACCACAAGAATCAATAAAAGACATAAACCACAGATATTATTAAATGCTATACTTTGGGACTGGGCATTGATTTTTATTGTCAAACTTTATTACTGCTGCAGGCACAAGATCCACTACAGACTTCTGTTCTGTATTGATTTGGTTGAACAGCAATCAAGAGTTCAGTATTTAATGGCATGAAGCTCAAACCGAAGTTCCTGCTTGCTGCGCAGAGGTTTTAATCAATTAAATCTTCCCATTACATATTCTCATTCACTGTGTAACTGCCTTGCATAAAACATAAAAGAATGATAATGTCATTCTGTTATCATTAATACTCCATAAAATTCCTTTTACTCATTAATTTAGTAACATTTATAGATCTTCACTGTGCAAGGCTGTAGAAGCAGTCTAAAAATTGTCACAGATTTTTCTGCATGACTTCTCATCTTTGTGACTTGGAATTACACAACTGTAATGAAAGACAAATTGAAGTATCGGAGAGAATAATTCCTAGAATTACACAGTACTCCGATGGTCAACTTGACCCTATTACATGGGGTCCAATTAAGATTCCTTTGCCATCTAGAGTTTTAAATGACAGCTATTGATCACAGCTACAGCACTGAAGATAAAATATACTTGATTTGTATTGGAGGAAGGGTTTATTATCTTAGGCAAAGATGGTGAAATCACCAAAATAAATCCAGCATAAAGCTGAAAAATGACAGACTCTGCTTTATATAAACTCTTGAAATTGTGCACGAATCCTCTTGCGTATGTAATTACACACACAGAAATTCAATCTGTTTTTACCTTTGCAACCTCTTCACAAGATGACTTCTGATAGAGACTGTTTTTTCCTACCATAAGAGTTGAGTAATGAAAACCTGAAGTGCTCATACATTTGCTGAATCCACTGCAAAACTAAAGAGAGAGAGAGAAAGTATAATTATGTTGAGGGTTAGATTTTGAGGACCCATTTATGTAATTAAGAATTCCAGCAGATAATACGGAGGGAAATATTAAAATCCATTTGTGTGGAAAGTAAGCTGGAGAATGGTTAAAATATAAACAAGATATGAGATTATTCCTTGCAGATAATACGAAACAAAAGATAATGAATGATGAGATACGTGAAAGGAAGGAAAGCAAGGAGACTCATTTAAGATTTGCAGGCAACAGCTAATGGCAGTAAGCAGATGAAGTGGCAGCACTGCCTGAAGGAATACACAGATACACAGCTGAAGATGCACAGTACTACAACAGGAAAGTAGCTCCCTTGATACTAAGTGAAAAGTATGAAAATTAGCTAACTAGATTAGGTGTAAATAGCTTTTCACATCTTCCTATTAAAAGTAAGGGCAATTGGGATCACTTCACAGAAATAGCTTCTGCTAAAAAACAATTAGTGGTCTCTCTAGGTAGTTTTCAGATTAGCCAGTCTGAATGTTAGCACATAGATGTGATAGTAAGAGTTTTGATCACATAAAAGTAAAAATTATTTGTGAAAAAAATGAAGGATGACTAGGAAAGAAGAAAATAGGAACAAATGACCACAAAGAAAGGAGAGAATGATCTTGTCCCGTAAGTCTGCAACCTCTGAAGCATTAGAATTGTGAACAACAAATAGCAGGAAGCTTCCTGAAAAACTAAGTGCTAAACACTTTTTGATGCTGAGAAAGCTAGGAAACAAACTAAAGCAGATGCAACACATTTTCTATTTAAAAATTAAAACCTGTTTTCCAACACCATTGAAACTGTTTAGCTCTTTCTCATCCGAGAAGAATGTTCTGCACGAGGTACGCCATGAAGCTTTCTTTGAAATTGTAGGTGGTGAAGATACGAAGCAAAACAGAGTAAATGCCTGATAATTGGCCACTGTGGCAAACTCCTACCCAGTGTCATGTATAAACTACCAGAACTTAGCTCCCCCATGAACAAAGTTTAAAATTTTAACAAAAGAGACATTCAGTTGTTTTACTTTGCAAAAAGGCAAACTCCTACCCAGTGTCATGTATTAACTACCAGAACTTAGCTCCCCCATAAACAAAGTTTAAAATTTTAACAAGAGACATTCAGTTGTTTTACTTTGCAAAATTACCATCAATAGAGTTAAAGCAGGAAAAAAAAAAACCCAACCTATTACTAAGAAGTGATATCTGCAAAGTGCAAAAGAAAATACATTTCTGGAAAACAAAACAAGAAAAAAAAAGTGAAAATAAAGATGAAAAGGAAAAGCAAGAAGTAGAAAAAGAGCTGCTTGTTGCTTTTCCCACCCTTTTCACTGAGCTCTAGCTGATGCCATGCACATGGTGCCAATGATTCTATTGATCATCTACAGTACAAAGTAGGGAACGCTTTTTTAAGGTCAATTTACTAGTAATACAGATTGTATGATCACATGAAATGCAAATGGTAACTGCTGAGAGCCAAGGTGGGGGCTCACTCATTCACAGCAGCTTCCCTCCGCTGCAGATGGCTGGGAGGCTGGGCAGATCCCTGCTGACACAGCAACTGGTCACAACAGCCAATAACCAGATAACCCAAGTTGGGGCAGATCCTTCTGTGTGGGCATCTGCCAATAACTTCAAGAAGCTTCAATTATTTGATCACAAGCAACTCCTGAGCAGCTCTAGCCAATAAATATAATCAATGACTCTATTGGTTCCCTATCCAAGACAGTTTGTCAAAATCCTTTCTGAGGTGACACTCCAGTGAAAACTACAGGCTACTGGAGCTACAAGTATCAGGGCCCTTCACACCACCAAGGACTCCTTGGCTAACAAACACTGACAGTAATCATCATAATTGGGTCATTAGTCCATTTAGTAATAGATAATAATGAACATCTCTTCACAACTACATCGCTTTCTTCTTCAAGACAAATCACAATGGACAACTAAAACATGGAGAGAAGCTCAACTATAAAGAACATGCACACCTATGGATTTAAGATATGAAATTAGATATGAAACAGTATGAATACCTCCCCTGCTGCTCTAAGGTTTCTGTTCTTAAGTGCATCTAAACACGTTGCTAAATTGATCACATGATATAATTACTGAACAAATTATATCCTCACTCCACACAAAGTGCATCCTCCTTCCCCTCAGCTCTCGCTCAGAAAGTGCTTCAAATTAAACTGCCACAAAGATGAAAATAATAATTTTGCTGATACCTTATGAGGACTGAATGGCAACAAATGTGTTTCATTTAGGATGTGGCTCTGTCTTCTGGACTGAGGTATTCTTGAGGGTAACAATTTTAAGGTAACATTCAACTGTGGGTTTTCTGCCACAGCCTAAGCCCTCTACCAGTGAAGGGACCCAGGCACGACAAATTCCTCTGTGTCACTGAGAGGACTTTTTCATGCAAACCATCAAGGTTGGGCACCAGAACTGGTCAACTGTGGCGGTCCAGAACTCAGCATGGGCCACTAGGTTTTAATGAGTAAGAAATATTTCTGACACGAGCAGATGGCACACCACACATGAACTTTCACTAGAAATGTACTGAGAAAGCCCAACGCTATCAGTTTTGTAATTCCCATCAGCTAATGCCGCACAAACTGACTTGAGTGTGGTCCTCCCCATGTTCCCTGTTTCAGATCACTAAAACAAATGTGAGACACTACACACCTCAAGCACATGGAGCCAAGTGACTGTTTTAAGGGGGAAAAAAAAAAAAAAAATCCATCATGGGTCCAGCAGGTTATTCAACAGCAATAAATGTTTCTTTATGTAATGAAGCAGGAACATTATACCAGCCCACACAAGGCTGCCACATCCCCCCATGTCACTAGGCAGCACATAAAGGGAATGTAATCCAGTATGGTAAGGTGATGATCAAAACCAACCTGAAAGTACCAGGAGAAACCCAAGCTGCACACGATCCTTCAAACTTCATAGAAGAGTGATTTGTTCTTAAAAGAATTTAATTAAACAAACGGGTTTTGGCAGATGATCAAGTATGATACACTCACAAAGGATGGAAAAGAGTTGTACAACTGATAGGGCTAAGAGGAAAGCAACACCGCCTTTTTAAAAGATTTAACTGCTCATACCATCAGCAAGAAAAAGCCATCAAAATTTGGCTGCTCTTTGAGATGCATTCCACTTCCTTTCATCTTGAGTGAGCTCGCCTCAGGTTCCCATGGAAAAGCAGCTTTTTTACTGGACAGGAATAAAAACAAATAAACTGTGAAGCTAATATAAAATTCAGTTCCTTTTTAGACCTCAAAATAAGACCTATTCACTTCCTCCACCCACTGAACCTTGCCAGACAAGAGCTAAGTAATGTTGGATAATACCAAGCCAGAGGAACGAGCTTTTGGGGGAGAACATCCTTGCTCCTACTTTCCAGAACCCTGCTTCAGGTTACCTTTACAAAAATGAGGGGATGAACAAAAAAAAAAGTCAGCTTCTTGCAGTGAAATTGAAGGATACTCAAGGTCAGTCTAGAGATCCTGTGCCCGAGACATAAGCAAACTGGGAATTAACTATCCTTTATGTTTTATAGCACAGCATGGAAGTTATCTGCTCTGTACACGTTAAATTAGTCTCTGTTATTGTATACAGTTGTGTTTTATGAACAAAAATTTAGACTCAGAACACACAAGATCTGTGTAGTTCTACTATAAACAGGACTTTATTTTTAAGCAAACTCCCTAAACCAGTATCCATACTCTCTGTAAAAATTAATAAATAAATCTGTAGGATCACCCAAACCCTCACATCTTTTCTTTTCTGGAGTTGCTCCTGTTGCTTTTTTCTTATCAAGATTGTTTCCTATTGTACTAGAATTTGCTTATAGCTCTAAATATATTTTTTTTCTTACTGTACTCTTTCTTTGAACAAAGGCAATATTACTCAGCACTATTTGCTACCTTTCACTACCCTCTGCAGAGACTTCTTTGTTTATTTGGGCATCCACAAGAGCACAACATGTTATTCTCTCTCCCTCAGTTTCTCCAAAACAACAGCAGCAACAACAAAAATATTATCCACATCACCAGAGATGTAGCAGTGCAGCTCTGAAGAAAAATCCTCTTCAATAAGCAAGGATTAGCCATACTTTACCTTTGGGCTAGCAAAAGAGTGTCAAAGCATCCCTGACACAAAGAAAATGAACCACATTTTCAGATGCTACTTTGCCTCCATGTGACTATGGAATGAGAGGAGGGTGCTCCATCATCACTGATATTTATTTCTAATTGTGGGAGTGAAATGATAACTGACACCCAGTGAGAAATGAAGCACAAAGTGTTTAATTGCCCACCTGTGCTCATACCTACATCATGCTAAAAATGCTGAAGGACACAACAGCCTTGTCTACATTCCTGTTATAATCCCCAATTCCTGCAGTCAGCAAGGACAAGCTTGCTGAGAAATGAATTTGGCCAAGCCAAATGTCTTCCCAAGCGTGGATGTGGCCATATGGTTTTCCATGTGATACATCTAAAGCTTAAATTTTCATCAGATCTACTTTAAGGCACAAAGGAATAAATGCACGCGTTTTCTTACTGTTGTGCCTGAAGGATTCCATCATTATTAGTAATATTACTGTTACCAACAAATAAGAGTTGCCTTGTTATATACATCTTTGTAAATTAATTTGTAAACTAATGCAGAAAGATCTGATTGAGAGCTCAGGCTGCCCATGAAGCAGTTCCTGTAAAGGGAACTCAGTGAAGCATCGCTACTGTGACTGGTCTGCATGGAGGGCACAGCAAGATTCTGGCCTTGATCACTTAACACTGAGAATCTTTTCCAGCACCTTAGGGCTCTGCAGTCTGTGCACTAACAAAGCACAATGCTCTTCGTTTAAACCAGAGTAACATCTTAAACATATATAAAGCGAGGGTAAATTAGGTGTAAGTTACAATACAGTGTGTATTGCCTGAAAATCAGATCCTTGAGTGAGTTGTGGAAATGGAGGTAGGAAGGACTAACTGCTGAAAAACATAGGAAGGAGTGATGACAGTAGGGGTCTTCTTGGCTTTCAAGAGCAAGGAGGATATTGGGAAGGAAAGAAAACAAGAGTTGGGCAGAAAAGCAACGCTGAGAGCACTCAACTGTGAAGAATAGGTACTGAATATGCACTGCATTGACATCAAACAAGTATTTAAAGCTGTATTTGCTCTCTAAATAACATGGAAACCACGTAACAGATGTGAATACCTAATCTGAACAGACATCAAGACAGATGCTGAAATAAATTGCAAAATACGTAAAGTCAGTTCTAATGGAGAACACACACATTCAATTAATCTCACCTATCTCATTACTACGACTTACAGCAGGTGATTTTGTGAAGGCTGGAGCGAGAGTACTTCACATTGTCTAATCTCAGCTGCAGCCCTCAAGCATTCTTCTCCTATAATCACGGTTTGCTGTGGGAGGATGTGGGGGCTGTAATTGTCCCACTGAGGGCTTTTGATGGATGATCGTATTTCAGATATCTGGGCCTGCAAGTCTGTAAAGTTTACTTTGACTTAACATTACATTAAAAATAAAACAAAGCACTCGGAACACTGCCAAAAAAATTGTGAAAATAG
Organism: Calidris pugnax; assembly: GCF_001431845.1. NCBI lineage: Eukaryota > Metazoa > Chordata > Aves > Charadriiformes > Scolopacidae > Calidris > Calidris pugnax. The sequence goes on from NW_015090980.1 coordinate 469,803, forward strand.
CTGCTCCTAAAAAGATGCACTGCAAAAGGGAAGAATTGTTTTTACTTTCTTCATGTAATTTTCTGTAAAATTAAAGATACCAAATAAATACAGTGAATTTTACACAATCTTACACCTATGCCTCTGCTGTTGTTGTGCAAAGCCTAGTACACAAAAAGAAATGGATTTGTTTTCATCTAAAGCTTTGAATGTGTTGGCCAAGATATGGTGAGAACTCAGTTACAAAATTTTAAACAAGTACATCTACTAGAGCTTTTCCCCTCTAAGCCCTTGGTCTAATCTGAACACTTAGGTAATGAGCAGCAGGTCCACAACAACCTGATTCTACTCCTAGTGTCATACAGTTACCTGTTGTTCTTAAACTCCATTTAACCACCTTAGAGGGAAAAAAAACCAAATACAAAGGGAAAAAAAACCAAATACACAGGATCAGAAACTATTTTGTTTACACTAACTCCATAGAAATCAATAGTTGAGTATTATTTTCAAGCAAAATCAGTCCCAAGCTATTTAAAGTTCACATGATGTGCACAATTGAGTACTCTGTATTGTGAGATAAACAGATCAACAGATGACCTGAAAATGGTCTTCAGGAATAGAAATCTCACTTGCAGAGCTGTGCTATTGTAAGTCTCTTCCCTCACTAACTACACAGAGCACACTGACTGCTCACTGTTTACACGTAACTTTCTACATTAAATGCTGAGCTCATAAATCCACCTACCTACCATATGTAATTTCTAGCACACAAATGCCAAGCCACTTAAGGTGCCATTGTTTTTTTCAGTAAGTGACATTTTCATGGCATCCCCGCAACAGCACAAAGATCACTTCACCAGAACTCAGTGGTTATCCTTTGCCAGAAGAGAAAATAGCAGTGGTTTGCAACCAGAGAAACGTACTGTGTTCATTGGGAATATGATGGATGACTCTGTGATGCCTACCCAGTGGCACAGGAAAATATGCTAATTTATAACGGTATTTAAAATACACACACGAGTAACTGCATTTTAAGATTTCAAATGCTTATTTTATGCACTATACACAAAGGTGATATGAATATTAATAAAATCTAGGCCTCCATTTTAAAGCCAGTACTCTAGCTATTTCTCTTAACGCAGACTACTGTTATAAAATTGAAACCAACCAGCTCTAGATACAAATTCGTACCAGTCAGTACAGTTACCTGTATGTACCTTGGAGTTATTGTTTTGCTTTATTTTGTTCCCACTGTTTTGATGAGCATCAGGTAACTATTTGATAATGTTACATATGTCATACATATGTGCTCCAAATTAAATCTGTACAAAAAAAGTAAATAAATGTTTTAGATTAAACTTTGGAAGAGGAAATGAAGTTGCATTCTTGGCCTTCTTCGATATAAGACTTGTCCTTTTTGGAAATGTTCATAAAGCAGTCAGCTCAAGATAATGCCATATGGTCAAAGTGAAAAAACACTTCTTCCCCAAAGAGACATGCAAGGACTACTGGTGCTGGAGAAGGAAGAAATATTTGATTCACTGCCAGTGTCTGAACTCTCAGAGCACTGCTCAACACCAGAGCAGCTATTTATTTTTGTTAACTTGTTCATAGTTTCCCAACTTTTCAACTCACATCACCATTATGAAATTTTAGCCTTCCCATCTTTCACAGTCTGGCCACCAGAAGTGGCAGATGAGTGATATCTGTAGTTTTACTGTGCATTTATAACACTCATTTTGTAGCATTAGCTGCACGTGTACATGAGTGGGCGTACACATACACTTAATGAATGAGGTAAGCTCCATATTCATAATTCATTAACGCTTTAAATAATTTCAGTGCATAATTTTCATGAATTTAGGGATCCTGAACGGAAGCCTTAAAACATCTTTCATCTTTCACCTCAATATTGTGATTCATAAAGCTCCTTTTTCATCCAAAACTTCTACCACCTTCAGTTGACATCCTGACACGGTAGTTCCAGTCACTGCAAATACTTGTAGGACATGGAACTGACTGATCTACTTGATTAAGGTGGGAAGAGTTTAGACTACAGCAGTTTGGGAGAATACATAGTTTTCCAAATTAAAATAAATCAATAAACACACAGTGGGCTTTTTTCTTCTTTCCCTTTTCCAGTTGCATTCTACCCCATCCACTTCTGCTGCTGGCTAGTAAAAAACTGTAGCAAAGCTCCTCAAATTTTTCATCTGTTGTTCTTTGTGGTATCTTAAAACTCTGAGGACTGGTCTACTTTTAAAGACTGTACATTAAGTCAGTTAAGAATGTGACTTCTTTTATCCTAATGATAGAACATAAACGTTAAGTAGATATTCTCATATTATAGAAAGCACCTAACACTGGTAGCTCGTTTGGCTTGTCAACATGGACTATCAGGATGGCAGTACATTTTCAGAGCCAAAGTAACACTCTCATTCAGAAGGGTACCAGTAGCAGTACCATATGTGGAACGCTCTCTACTAAAATATTTTCCTAGTACCATACATAGACCCATCAAGCCTGTGAGCTTAACATTAATCCTGCTTAGGAACAAACACATCTAATATATTTTCAGCCTTGACTGGCAGGCTGTACACGGGCTGCTGGACTAGAAGACATCAGCCTGCATCTGATCCACACGGAGAAACTCTAAATGCTCAGCACAGCTGATTACATTACACTGTTCTAGAGTTACTCATCCTACCTCATAAAGCTTCTGCTTCCAGCTAAAAGCACATTTGTTATTAATTTTTCCAAGACAGCTTCTGAGAGAAAACAGCCCTTTCTTTCCGTTTAGATTTTGAAATAAAAAACAACCAAGCAACAAAACCGCGACAGGAGATACACATTTGACCATGTTTAGATATAAAAGAAATTTATGCTAATTGAGGGCAGGATAGAAATATCTCTTAAGGGCCATGAAACAGTTTGTCTGAGCACTATGTGCTTTTAAATGTCTTTTTGACATTCCTTATTTGATAGCATCCCATCAAAAATAGCGGTGCATTAAATTAGCATATCAGAAACCAAAAGATGGTCAGAACTGTGGATGAGAATCTATTCTCAATAAAATTATTGTGGTTTAGATATGCTTGGCAGTGTCACTAGGATTAAAAACCCTTTTATATACCCATAAACCATCATGAGCTTTGAAGGTAAGGAAATGGTACACAGAGCTACATCTCTGCTTGCCTGGCCCCAAGGATGCTGTTGGCATCTGGCTTTGACCTGAGGTTTAAGCAGGGAGAAATCCCTTCAGAATCTCACCCACCTTCTCTTTGGCTCCTTTGGAGTTGTTTTAGTGTCTACGAAACTGTATTAAAAACTTATGTTTACTGCTTAAGCAAGTTCTTGAAAACTCTCAAAACAGCCTTCTCTTTCCTTCTTTAGTGTTTGATAATCTGTGCAGATACAGCCACATTGTAGATCTGGCAAAAAAATACTCTTTGAGGCCTCTCACCTGCATCCCCACTTTGAGATGCTGCTTAGAATTCCACCTCGGCCCCACAGAAAATAGTCTTTTTTTTTCCCCCTGTGTTATGAGGAAAATGTCAAAAGGGTTTTGTGATGAACAACAAGTGTGGGTGGGAGCCTGGGGCTCTTCTCTTCGCTCCCAAGATACAGTCCAAATATGTACCCAGCTCCCATGCAAAATTAAAAACATATTATTAAAATATTTTTGCGGGCTGCATCTGTTCTCAACACCCACAACCGTGCTCCTGCCTTGATACTGCTGCCTACTGATGTGAGTGTTTCAGCTTTAGATAGAAATCATTTTAGGGAGGAGGGCCAGCAAGGTTAATGACAGCTATAGCTTTTATTATTCAGGCTTAACATGACCAAAGTTAAAGACCTCTCTTTACCTAATGGCAGGATCTCTTTGCATGTACGCTCATATCCAGTTTAAATAAATAAACAAGCTCAGCCTGTGGTAGCAAACTCATTACTGCAGAAGAGAACTCACATGAGCTTTAAATGGCTCTTCCAAGACCATTTAGCACCTTCAGCAACAAATACTGGTTTTGCTGTTTCTTACTGATACTGTTTGAGCATAGTTTGGGGAGGGAGAGGGGGGTTGCTGGGTGGTTTATGTGCTAGGACAACTCTGGCATTTAAACAGGTCTGAACTTTTGAGTCTGTCCATGATCCAACTAAAACTTTGAAATGACAGGTTTCTGTTTCTGTAGCTCTGCTTCTTAGACATATTCCACTGTTAGTCTAAACATACCAGTCAAATTTTCCAGTGGCCCAGACAGTTGTACAATTATTAGAAAGTTAATTCCAGAACCACTGTGCTGAAATTGTTTTTAAGAGCTATTAACCTATGTAAAGGTACATTGTCAGCTTGGATTCCTTACAGCTGTTGAATGTGTAGTATGTATTTTCTAAACCATGTTGATTCATTAGTCAGCTGTGAACTGGAAAAATGCCAAGAGGCGGGGTTAAAGTGTCCAGGACAGTACAGTGTTATTTTAAAGTTTTCTTCAACTTCTGTTATTTACATAATTTAATTTGAACTTACTTTCATTCTGGTACTCTTATTACTTATATAATTAAACTGATACTTTCTTAAACAAGTGCACTGGTTTGAGGACATAGGAATCAGAAAAACCGTTAAGTCTTCAGTCCAATAGTCCCTCTCACTCACAGTTTCTATTACTGCTGATAAAGTTACGGCACTCTGGACACTAGTAATTAAACATCATCTTTGATGTTCTCTGTCAGAAAAAGTAAAAGAGTTTGAATGCGAGACTAAATGCAACAAGGGGAAAACAGGGCAAAAGCAGATGTCATCACTCTAACAAAGCATCCAAGTTTATATATACTTTTCCCACCCACAACTCGGGAATGGAAAAAGCAATGGATTTTTCCCCACATCCTAGATACTTGACATTGGCCCTGCTTCAAGTGGGAGGCTGGACTTGATCTCTTGACCTAATTATTCTACTTCTAATCCCCTTAGCAACTCACTTCAAAATGGCTAGAACCTGCAGGATAAGAGAGGATTCATACGGCTGAAGTACCTTTCCTACAGTAAGAAGTTTATTTGCTTCACGACTAAAATTTAATTTCATTTGCTGAAACCCAGATTCCACCGTAGAAGTGAGATGACAGCAGAAGCTACACTTGCGTGTTGTGGCACAGCAACTACAGTGTGCAGCCAACTGGGACCCCACGTCAAGGGGTCGCTATAAAATAGGGAACATTCGCCTACAAACCACTCATGAGGTGGAATTACTTGCACCATGAGACAAACTGGCACTTAATACCCTAGACAAAGCGCCAGAATGAAGATACACCTGCTGAGAAATAGCTTCCTCTCTTCTGGATCACGCTGCCACAGAAAATGGATGTGAGCAAACATTAAGCAAGTGATTGTCAAAGATTAAGTGATTAGGCAGATTTACCTGTTTTGTTTATTAAGGACGTTTTCCCACAACGTAGAAGAACCTTATCCATGCCAACCCCCTTCTCTAGAGTGTTTCCTTAAACTCTGAGGTCTTGGTATTGACAAGGAACGCCAACACAAATTCAAATAAAGATCAAGATAGAGCAAAACCAGCAGGTAAGAGCAGTCTCATTGTTGCCTCACTTAACAAAAGAGAAGGCACCTGATAGAAATACCTTTCTTATTTTTCATCCTCCTTGCAGCAAGATAAGAAAGAGTTCAGTGTATTCTATTCCTCTGGATTTGCACCAGGGTAAGTAACTCCAGTAACATCAGTTGAGTTATTCTGGCACGAACCCAGTGTAAGCAAAAGCAAAATTTAGTCTCTTGTTTGTTCTTCATAAGGCTCCTGACCCTTAAAGCATCAGACTGTTTGGAAACAATCCCATAGCCTTCAAGTTAGAAAGGCGAAAAAATCTGACTTATATAAAAAACAGAAGTATGCCAAGTAAATTTGGTATTGCTTTATATTTTACTGACTGAAAAAGATGCAGAAATGTTTGTTTTAAAAGAAAGTTTATGGGGCCTAGCTAGAAGGCACTCTTGGTGGGTGTATTCTACTACTGAATCTGCTGCTTCTCTCCATTACTTTTGGGCAAACTGCCTTTTTTTTTTAAAATGGAAACCACAGTTCTTGCCTAACAGCTTCATGGAAGGGTTAAGAGTTTTGATAGCTATTATAAAGGGTTGGATTTTGTGATAAGATAAGAAAACATTTCTTTCTGAGGTTTTTTAAAGCATGGCTGTTAGGAGAATAACAATAAAAACCTCATCCTGTGTGTCACGGTAAGCTCAGCACAGGATACATTACATATCTTGCAGTCTGAAAGTAGCACAAAGCTTGTTGGTTTTGAAGTAGGGATTCGGAAAGAGGGACAACCAAATCTCCATTTGTAAAGGTTTCACCCCATGCTGCAAATCATTGCCCTAAATGCCTTTTCCAGCTTTATCTCTTGAGCACATCTCTTCATAAAACAAATAGGAAGTGACAGCAATGGCACCAGTGATGGATGGAGTATAAACAATCCACAATGCCTTCCTGGTTCTCTCTGGGGACTGGGCTGATTGACAGAGTTTGAATTTGCATTACAGTCATATTCCATTTGTGGGGCTTGAAATTATCAGAGATCAGCCATGTAACAAAGTACCAGATCTTTTTTCTTCCTCTTTTTTCAAAGGAAACAGAACTAATTTGGTAACAATCATGGTTCTGACTGCAATCACTCATCTAACTGCTTACTTGAGCCTATTTAGTCATTTGGACCTGAACTTCCCAAGTCTGACAGAGCACAGAAACTGCCTCTGGAATGCAGACATCTCAGATGTGGATCCCCTGCCTTGCTGCCCCTGCTAGAACTGAAACTGCAGAGATCAATGGCCTCAACTAAAAGAACACTACCAGTTTCCTTCATCCTTGTGCACTTCACTGTAGAGATACATCTTATGGACATTTTGGCTTAAAAAAAAAAAAAAAAAATCTCCTACAGAAACAGTAGAAATCCACTATTAGCAGAACCCAGTCTTTAGGAAATAATAATTTTAAAAATCAATCTTTCAAAAAAGTACAAGAAATATTTAGATCAAGAAAAACAGTACACTTGAACATCCCAGAGACACTGGAGAAAACACAGTCTTTTAATTTAATTGAACTAATCACTGTAAAGTTCTCCTCTTTAAAAAGACATTGGCAAAGCATCCTGGCTATCTGCTGCTCCACGTTTCAGAGCCACACAGAACAGCCCTGGTATGGCAGATGATAGTTGCCACATACCCTGCAACATTTGATAATGTCCCAACTTCAGGAATCAAACAGCATCAATAAGCTTTATGCAGAGAGATGTCCCTATAGTGTGAGAGGGATGGCATCTCTATTTGTAAACACGAAGGTAAGAAGTCCTAATAGGATATTACTCAGTAAACATCAATGCTACAGTTAGTCTCTAGTAAACCAGGCTCTTGTTTTACCAAAGGGTTCTCAGCTACCAATCGAACAAACTGTCAAGCAAACGGCTTTAAGAGTGGCTCATTCATCCTGTTAAATTTCACTAAGTCTGCAGCACCATGGGACACACGAGTGCTCTGCGTATCTTTTCAAAATCTCAGCATATCACAAAACAGCCTCATTTATGTAGACAAAAATGGAAGTAAACAGGTGAAACACCAGATGTAAGATCATAACTGTATCAGAAAATGACCAGATACTTCAATTTGATCAGCTGTTTCCCTCAGATTTTCACCTCTACGTGATGCAGTTAAGGTCAGAGAGGATCACTTACAGTCCTGAAAAGTCGGATAGGGACACATGCTATTATGAAGGCACAGGCAGCCAACAGAAATGCAACTAGGTATTAAAATTCTGCAATAGCAGTAAACATCCAAAGAACTTGGACAGAAGTGATCAGACACAGGACACATGCAGAGGCCACACCTCACCCAGATCAGCTTGGGCCAGCTGAAGTCTCACATAGCAGCCAAACAGCTGATTTTAAAGAAAGATGTACACTTGCTCCTAAAAAAGCCAGTCTTGCCACAAATCTTTAGTTCTGAATAGAGAAGTTACTTAGAGTATGAACTAGCAGTTGTATAGCCCCACAAAGATTTCTACAAAAAACAGTATCTGAGAATAGTAACGAGATCTAAAAACCTGTGCTTTGAAGGATGATTGTCCTCAGAAATAACTCAGCTAAGAACTAAAATAGACCATTTCCCATGGCAGTGCTTGGTGAAATCTTACTGAAGTGTCCCAGTGTAACCAGAATGGACTAAGAACTGCTGACAATACACCCGTATGTTTTATGGAGAAATTAGGGACTGAAAGATCTAAAACATAATGATGTTATAGTCAAGGCAATACATCTAATACTGGTAAAGGTCACGTAGCCTCACATAGTTTTGTTCTAGTAAGGCTATAAATCACTGCATCTCAAACTTCTCTCTGCTTGGCTACTTTTCTGGAGGGAATTTTTGTTCTTTTACCCCTCAACCAAACAACTGAAACGCTTACTGTTGGAGTCCTCAGAATGACGAGTTAATATCTTTGTGTAATTTCATGAAACTGGAACACTCCCAAAGTTCCACAGCAGAAACCATCTCAGAATTAGGTGCGACTGTAATCAAGTTGGAGACTCTACCCAAATAGAATGCTGATCCACTCACGAGTTTGCAGAAACTGCTGCTGGCTCCTTACAAAAAGGATAAATAAAACAAAGTTCTTTTTAAAAAAGATGATATAGAAGCAGGAAAGAACAGCATAGAGCCCATCAGAATGAAACGTGCTTCTAAGCAACACCAACTTTCTCCACATGCATGCACCCCCCACACCTCCTGCCACAAGCTCTACATAGACAAAAGACATCATCAGCTGCAGGAAAGCTTCTGATCTAGATGATAATTGTATGCACAGCTTTAAAAGTTAATAGATCTATTTTTATACCTTTGAGAAGAGGAAAGACAGGTGGAAGATTTAAACATTTTTGCAAAATGCTAAGTGAATGACTTTATTTTTCTTGATCGGGTTTAAACTTTCTATCATTTTCTCTCCCTCTCCAGTTCTTAAAGATTTTAAATATAGGGTCAAGTTAGTAGCTTCTAACTGCAACTTCCAGTTAATGCCAATTCCTTTATAAATTGTTTTGGATAATGTTTCATGCACTGATACATTACAGAATAACAGCTGGGCTTTCAGACTTCCAAGACTTCAGTTTACATGAGAAATGGGCAAAATTCCATTGTTCTGTGTATTCTTGTCCATTACAGTACAGGAAGATCCGAATATGCAACTGAAAAGATAATGTGCATCTCTAACATATAGCTAAATGGAACCAGAAGTAACCCCACCCTCAATGCCCACTCTCCAAATACAGCTATTTGTCTGTCTGTTCTTGAAATCAAAATTCTATTAACAAATGAGAGGAAAGGATTTTTTCCTCCACAAACTTAAACCCATGTAAGAAAGTTTTAATGCTTCAAACCCTTTGTGCTGTTTTAATCCTAAAACCAAACAGCACATACTGTAACAGCCTGCAGTCTTATGGCAAGAGAGGGAACTCACCAGGAGATTCAAAGTAGAATCATTTGGAATACTTTTGTTTTGCTCCAAATCAACACTTTCTTCTCAAGCGATTGTTTAAGGTTGTGATGCTTCAGACTTCAAAATGAGTGCCATCCCTGCCAGAGCATCACAACACAGTATCTTTGAGCTGGGAGTCTTCCACCACTCACTGGGGAATGAAACTGGTGCTAGTTACTCTACCTGAGCGGGATGCACAAGATTCTTATTGCCCCAAGGGCTTGAAGAAAAATCAAGCCTTCTGTTTTTACCTTGAGGGACAGAAAAGAGCACCTCCTCATTCCAACTAACCTTAGGGCAAGAGAGCAATGTGTGCTGCTAATGATTATAAAGAGACATACAATTGTTATTATACCAAGATCAGAAGACCACGACTACTAGACACCATCTGAGAAATCAGTTTCCTTTAAGATTGGAACTGTATCTAATATTTTACAAGACAGACTTCTTTTTTAACCTCTTGCCCATACCAAGCAGGCCTCAACATGTACCTGAACTTTCACCCATGGATCTGTGATTCTCTCCTTCCCACCTCTGAAACTCAAGGACCCTAACATAAGTGATGCTTTTGCACCTGCACTAGATCAGAAAGCAGAGACACCGCTTTGCTGGCATCTTCTGGAAAGGGACCATTCTCCTGACTAAATTTCACTTCCATTGATTACTGTCTGCTTCCCCATACTCATCTGCAGTTCAAATTGGAGAAGGAACTTTCCACTGTGTTTGAACTGCTATACACCAATGCAATACCAATGGTTTATTCACAGCTACCTTATTTTCACTACTAACTTCAACAATATGTACCTTACACCTACACAAGACCTCTTTGACCTTTCAGCATGCCCTTCATTTTCTTTTATGGCCATCTTTACTTTATGGCCTTTGGTAAAACACCAGCAGAGCGAAGCTGACATAAACAAGCGCTTGAATTGAGACACCAGCAGCCTGGGTTAGTCTGTAATTTGTATTCCTGCACTGTTACTCCAGGATGATTGCATAGCTATTTGCAATGCCATAAAAAGGTACAAGAGACCAAGCCCTGCCCTTCTTGGTCAGTCACGACCCTGTAATTTGTGGCAGAAACAATCCTAGTATAGTAGGAGGGGTGTGATGGCACCATGCTTAGGTGTTCCATGTGTGCCAATAAAACAGAGAATGCAAATGTTAAGCTACAGCAGGAAGGAGAAGGGTGTTTGGCAGAGACCAGCTCTGGTAAATCTTCCAGCTCATTAATCACGTGCTCTTAAGTCTGCAGCAAAGACATGTTTTCTGCACGGTTATTCTGCATTTAAACATGGCTTTGCCTATGTCCTGCTATGTAACATAGTACCTGGGACTGTTCAATATGGCAGAGGATTATCTACTTTAAAGTGTAGTTCTAAGACATTTTATCCAGCAAAACCATTAGTACAATTACTAGAAATACTTAGAGAAAGCTGAAAGCTAAATACAAAGACTTTTCTCAAAGAACAGATTTCATAACTAATTCAAGATGCATTTTAAAGTAATAGAAATAAGTAATGAAGTAAGAAAGACAAGTACTGAAGCAATAGAAATAAGTAATGAAGAGCAATTTAAATGTAACTATAGATGATGCCTGTTTCAAATAACAAATTAATGACCTCCCAATCATACATCCTGTTATTCATCCATGATTATAACTTTTTTCTTCTTCTTTCTCTGTTATCATATTTCTTCAAACTTTGGAAAATCAGTTGAAGATGTTGGCAGCTAAAATTAAGTACAGACTTGCATAAACGACCCACACCAAGCCACCAAATATGTAGGAAAAATAAAGGTAAATTAATGCAGTTAAACCAAAGCTAAGATCTGTCCAGATTCTTCCATTTTTAATATTGTTCATCTTTCTGTATTGTGCAACTGCCCTAAATAAATGAAAATAGCATAGTTAGGTGTGTGACTTTACAAGGAAAATAGAATAATGCTTACAAAATACACATCTATCTTAACTGAGGAAATTAATCAGGCAGAAAGGCAATTTATGAAGGAAGTTAAAAGGCATAAAAAAAAAATGTCAGCTGGAACAAGTAGTTTGTGAAAAGGTAGAAAGCTTCATAAATTTCATTCTGTGTGTGTATAGAGATCATTAAAGTAGAATTTAGTCAGAAAACTAAGTTACAACTTTTGTCCCAACCATCACTCTTATTAAAAATACCTAAAACATGACCAAAAGCATTCAAGGCTGATGATAATTGGAGTATATAGTTTCTAATGAATTCAGCATCTCAGATCTGCTTCCTATCATGTTATAATCATGATTACTGAACTAGAAGACAATCTTTCATCTAAATTTTTGTGATGTTAAAGGTTTAGCAGTAATATCTTTTTTTCTTCTCTAAGCATTAAATCAAACCCTTGCAACAAGTGCTCCCCAAGTACTGCCAACAATCTTTTGTGCCAGTTTCCACCATCTCTCAAAGAATTTTTTTTTTTTTTTAAAGAAACCAATGAAGTATGAGGTGTAGAGTTATCAGCATTAGCACAGGGCAGATTTGAGAAGACAGAACTGTGTTTTCCATTCCCCTGACCTTTATGGGAAATGCCTGATGGTCTCACAGAATCATAAGCCAAGCATTTTTGCTATATTATCTCTTATTATCATCATTAAGTATATAAAGTCTGTTAAGGAAAAAAAACCACAACAATTTCTTGTGAAAGGAAGAGGGTGTCAGTACCATAAAATATGAGAGCAATTTCTTTCAGGGCAGGGAAGGCAGGGAGGAAGAGAAAGCAAGAGAGAACGAATGACAATGGTAAAGCTTATTCCAGTGAAAACGTAAATATATCACAAAATGAAGGGTGGGTAGTTCTCATCAATCTAGCAGGGAACAGCGATCCTGTAAAAGGTTAGACTACTGTTGGCAAAGTACCAGTATCAATTTGCATATGTTTATAGTCTAAATCAGATGCTAAACACTACTGAAGTGCTAGAGATCCAAGACAATACCCCAACAGTGGCTGATCACATTCCAAATGACTGAGAAGAGTTCTGCCAGGCGGCTCTGCAGCTGCACTTGAAGTTTACTTGTTTCTTCTTAAAAAAAAGAAAAAAATCCTCACAATGTTCCCTCTTTGCTTCCTAACAAAGTAAACTTTGTTTCCCCAGGCAGTTGATCTATCAGGCTTTGTAGTCCTTAATTGCATTTTAAACAGACAGACACTCTGTGATGCACTCTGTGTGGTGAAACAGAATACATGTCGTGAAATGTTCTCACTATATATAAAGAAATGCTGTGCTAATGTAACCCACTGATTAGTACCTCCGCAAACAGCAAGAAGCTGTTTTTCTAATGCCAAGGGAAAAGATAGAAATGGAAGAACTGTATGACTATACAATAGAGAACAAGCAAAAAGCCATTAAGCCTCTTCACAGTGCTCCTGAAATAGCAAGCTCACTCAAAAAGAAGAGATGCCACAGCTTTTGGATACTCTGAAAACAAAAGGTATTTTGCAGGTACACCTAGGGCTGTTTTGTATTCTATCTCCCTACCTTCTGCTCAAGGAAGACTGCCTGCACAATTGCTGAGAAAACAACAGGATCTTAGTAGGGATAAGAGTATTCATCATTCAGGCTCAACAGGAAACCAAAGTATAATATTAAGCAGAAACCGTAGGCCAAGTTCTGCACTCAATGTCTGAGTCAATGCTAAAACTGTAACAGCTTCAGCCCTCCTACTTCATGCCTTTGGAAGAGTACAACTTAATTCACATTTTCAAATCAGAAATTCTCCTGCTAATACCACTTGTGTTTTATGGATCTGCACTTTGTCAGGCCAACGGGAATAAATTAGCTGAGAAGCACGGCGAGTAGAAAATAACTGTGTATGAAAAACACCATGGTGAAATAAATTGTGACATACAAAAATTGAGTTTATCTGAAATCCCAAACCAACTTCCTTTCCTATAGAGGGATCTTAAAAAGATTTGCCTGTAGAGAATGAGGGGTTAAGCCTTCATTAACATTTCCAAGGTGGCCTTCTAGAGGGTGTTTCAGAACAAGGGGTAATCTGGCCTCTGTCAATTTGCTCTCACTCCATTATAATAAAACACCTTGCTATCCACAACAGGAACTGTCCCTCCCTGATAATACAACGCAGCTGCAACTCATCCAATGACACAAGAAATGGAATGGTACTCCCTACAAACAGTTGAGCTCTTCCCAAAATTCATTCTGATAGGTGAGTTAATTCCCTTAAACATTTATCCAACAGTTAAGCAGCAACAATTTGAAAACCAACAAAAAAATACCCCCAAACACACAAAGGCTACAATTTGTCATGAGCGCACCTTATACACTGATTTATCATTCTAGCTATACATTGACCCTATTTATCTTAATATGAAAAACACCCTCATATATTGATGTTTTCTGTAACATCAGATTCCAAATAATTGGTGTTACTTCTTAATTTATACCTTATCTAAGGTGTTGCAAGTTTTCCTTCTAGCATATTTTAATCTGCATTATTCTGACAGACACAACATCCCTCTTCACACAGAAGATCTCAGAAGTCTGCTTTCTAAATACAGAGAAGACTCTTCAAATTCAGTCTGGTAGAGTGGGATGCTTTGATGGACACGATCACCATGATTTCCAGATGTTTTCCAGCAGCTCTGGAGATAGCTTTCCAGTGACTAACTGAACGTACAGCGAGAATCTTCTGTGAAAAATGGAAACTGAAACAATGCAATGAACCCTCAGAAGAGGCCTCACAGAGTTTCATGACACATTAGCAGCAAAGGCAGTTTAAGCAGCTGGAGCTGGGTCACTGGTTGTGCCTGTGTGTGGCAACAGACAGAACTTGTCACTTGTACCAGAACAACTCTTCATAGAGCTGTGCTGTAAAGGGGATGCATATAGAACAGATAGGAGTTCAAATAGAAAAGAAAAAAAAAACACATACAAAAACCCAACAAAAAAACCAAAATTCCACAAAGAAAACCATATACACACTTTACACACATACTGTTTGTGGCCATGTCAACAGTCCAGTATAGAGCAACAGGACACAAACAGCCCCTGCAACACATGTGAACAGTCGCTGAGAACAGGGAGGCTACCTGTTAGGGCAGGTCTGCCAACCAAGTCAGTAGCTCATGAAATAACAACTCTACGCATCTTAGCAAAAGATAATATTATTATACCAAAGGCATGAACTAGCTAATATTATTGTCCTAAGAGAAAGGTACAAATGTTGTCTCACCCTACAGCTTCTCCACTATAACAGAGAGGCTAAATCATTTATTTTAGTTTATAGAGAAGACTATGGCAACTTTTTACTGTCTGTTTCCAACTTTCTAGCTGAGATCTTGTATCTTAGCTGCACATGGTTTGCAATACTAAGTGGTGGAAACCTGATTTAAGGGAGTAAAGAGGACAGGCACAGCACAAAGTACCTCATTTTATAAGAAACCTCATGATCTCTGCTGCCCAAGTCCACAGGCACACCTGATAAGAAAGTACTAGATTTGCTAGAATACACGTTTGGTTTTGTGAAAGACAATATTCTCAGCAAAGAATGGGATAAAAACCACCAGCTCAACCCCACATCCTGACTAGACCTCTTGAGATGACAGGCTCCTTCTCACTCACTGACAAACCAACCCCTGTGACTTTGGTATTATGGAAACTTACCAACACTCCAATAATTTCTTAATTCCTAGCTTTAAAATGTCCCAAACTAACCATTTCAATAAT
Source organism: Calidris pugnax (assembly GCF_001431845.1). Classification (NCBI taxonomy): domain Eukaryota; kingdom Metazoa; phylum Chordata; class Aves; order Charadriiformes; family Scolopacidae; genus Calidris; species Calidris pugnax. The sequence continues at coordinate 485,022 of NW_015090980.1, forward strand.
TGTGTGGTCTGAGGGGGCAAAAGGCATAATGCTTCCCTTTTATTTTGCTTTTACCTCTGTTGCTTCAGCTAATAACGTTGCTGGATGTGGTTAGTGACACTGGCACTTCACCTCAGAAATCTGTAATTTAAAAACGCACTTGTGTTTTTTAATCTTCTTCCCTCCTCTAGGAATGGATTCTGTGGAGAGCAGAACTAAAAACTGCTTTCGTTACTCAGAAAGGCTTAGGGCCAAAGTGACAAAAAGGAGAGCTTATGGCACTCGAGTAAAGCCTTTCATTTCTCTGGAAGCTTGGGGTTGGTTCTGTCCTCCCCGCTGCTTCAGGTAGGGCTAATTTCCATCCCTTTTTTACTGTACATACCTGTTACAGTACTTTGCTATCAAAATATGAACAGGGAAAGACTGAAAGCAGCTGCATTATCACAAAAGGTATCTCTACAAAGGGATACAGGGGAAAGAAGAGGGCACTATGAATCTTGAAGATAATGACAGCCCAGAAATAACTCTTCTTGGAATGCTGAAGTACGGGCCTTCAGCAGAGAGAACAGGGGAAGTCTTTCCTTCATGTACTAAGAACTTTAAGAGTTTCACATATTTTGTTTCAGCTACTGCAGAACATGAGAAAAGGTGGGAGCCAGAGAGAGAAATTCTCCCACCCAGACTTTAGCTGTCAGAATGGAAGAAATCAAAGAAAAAAGAATCTGTGATAACATCATATGACTCACAAGCTTTAACTAAGTGCCTTCAGAAATACCTGTTGGGCAGGGTGAAGGCTCCCTTGTCTATCTCTTTTCCATTTACGCATCCCAAGATTTGCTGCAAAAGGAAACACCGACATTTTCCTCCAAATCTTAAGGGAGAAACTGCTTCATGTTTTTGCAGCTGCACTTGCCAGAACGCTGTTCCCACCAGTCCCTTGGCTCTTTCGTCAAATGTCCCATAGTTCAGATTCCTTTAAGGATAACTGTCAAATCCTCATATTAGTCCTCAGAACACAGAGGCATAACCCCTGTCTTAAAAGACTTCAAACTCCCATCTTGCAGTTGGTGCAGCTCCTGCTACACGCTGCCAAAAAGGACCCAACACAGCACAGTGACCAAGTCAAAACCATGAACTTTTTTTCTGTTTCTTTTTCTATTTCAGGATCCAGAAGCCATCAAAGGTATACACAAACTGTTCAAAGCAGCAGATGGGTACACATGCCTTGAATTAAGAAGCTGCTCACACGGATCAATGTTGGAGGCTTTTAGAAGTTCCTTCACAAAACTGAGAGCATCAAAGCAAAGCTCAACACCTACAGAGAGAACATTTTCCTTTGTTCTCCTTGGCAACGTTAAGCGTGTTTATCCTGTCAGTGCTTACAGAACAGCCTTGCAGCATTCACCCCATAAGAAAATTGTACCTCATTAAAGAGAGCAGTAAGACAAAACAGCCCTGTAGGCCAGTTATCTCGACTGTGCCTTTCGCTTGACTCTGCCCACAGAAGCAGTCAATCTAGTAAAAGGTTAAGAATACTAATACAGATGGGCTAAAATTAAAGGGAGGCGGGGTAGGAATATTACAAGATGACAGCAAGTGAGAGACATGTCTACTTCAATTTTTTCCTTTGTAGCTATTCCAACGGAATTAAAAAAAAAAAATTAAAGGCTCATGAAAAAAATACCCGCGATACCTATGGAGTGCTCTCCCTGCACATTAAGTTCACTATGTTTCCTCTGATCTATAATGCTTGCCTAACACTTTTACAGCAACACTCCAACACCTGAAAAAAGACTTGTTTGTTGTGCTGACCTATGCTTTAACAAGGTTGTAAAAAGTAATTGGTATTTTGCAGCAATTAAGACCATACACAATATGCAGCGCAAAGAATAGTAATGTTTTTCAATGCAGGTCTGTTCTGTTTGAACTAAAAAATGGTTGGAAGCACTCTGCCTCCAGATTGTGCCAAAGTCCTTTTGAAACCCTCGCTGGCTAACATTTGCCTTAGAATGAACAATTAAAAAAATCAAACTAGCCTTGGTTGCCACTGCAGCATCGAGCTGCACTTAAATGCAGTGAAGTAGCACGTGATGTGTTGGTAACCTCAACTCAGGTGTCACCCAGGAATACCCCTCTGACTTGCAGAGAAGGTGTCTCTCGCTCTCTCAGAGATCCATTTCACAGGTACTGCAACCAAAATAGCGCACTCTGTATTTATAGCCCCACAAAGCTCCACAGGGTTTAGTCATCACTGTGTGACGATGGACACACCCCTCCTTCAAGGGCTAAAAATAGGAGACTGTTAAGGACTCCTGAACCAGAACTGGTGACTGATGCACCACTCACCATCAGCAGGGACATTTTATTTGCTCAAGGTTTCTCTGCAGCTATTTACCCAGCGATATCCCAGTCCTCCTTAACTGCTTGCCTTGAGCATAGCTAATGATTACATGATTAATCTGTATAACCCTTGACTTTAAACAGTTCTTGTCAACTCTTGTTGACAAGAGCAGTTAAGAAAACTGCTTTACTAGCCCCTCCAACACACTGTAAGTCACGCAAAATAAATTCTTAGAAGGCAGTGGCAAAGTCATCTGAGCCCTTTGTATCACTTAATTCTAAGTATATATTCATCCAGCCAGAACAGTAGAAAATATCTTTGCTGTCTTCAAAAAAAAAAAAAAAGTGAAACTTGACCCATGCTTCAAATAAATGGCAGCAGGTTACACACCTGCTGTAAAATGTTTCAAAATTAAACTTCAAATGGTAATGAATCCCAAGTTTTACATGGAATCATTTATCAAGCCAGTTTTTAGCAGAATCAAAGGGCTTTAAAAATAAATAAATAACCAAACAACAACAACAAAAAAAACCCACAATCCAATCCCCACAAACCAACAAGCCCACCTGATGAAACCTCTCAACCCCTGTTTTTTTTAAGCTTTTTCATGAAACTCACATGGAACTTCTCAGCCTGTTGACAGCACAGACTGCATTACTCTAGGCTTTCCCCTGTTCTTTGAAAGGCTACAACAAGATGAGATTGCCAATAAATCACAGCTGGTGCATTTGCAAATGAACAGTCAAAACACATATGAAAAGAATGATTGCAATTAATCCCCTGCATAATATCTATTTCCTTCTTTGTGGAAAACACAGAACACAGATCTCAGCTTCTGTAAAAATTTATGTACTATGTCTATAACTCCTGGTGGTATCAAAAGTTCTACAGCTTACCTGCAATTAACTGTGATTTTAACTGCCCAAAATCACCTTATTATTAAGTGCTCAGCATCCTGTTATGATTGCCATAACAGGCAAATCTTCTGTTCACATGCCAATGGATAAAGTGCATTCGCGAGCAGAATGGGGAGAAGCAAGAAAGAAAAACCCCAAACTACAAAAAATAAAACACAGACAGATTCATCACCTATTTCCCTGGAATATTCCCATTTTTCTTTTGCTTGTCATGCTCCAGAAAAATATGAAAAGTAGAACTAAGGAAAGCAGCATGCAATTTGCAGCAGTTGTATTAGAGAAAAATTACTTACTTCTTAACGTCTCTATTTACCAAACCACTACTTCCACACAGTGGTACTGTAGAACGGTTTTAAATCAGGACAGTGGAATGAAAAAGTAGGTAATTTAACTAAAGATTGTCCCAAAGCATCTCAATTATTTTCCTGGGCACTGCTTTCTGTAAAGAGTATCTTTGCAGAAATCCCAAAGATAACGAGATTTGTGTGTAATTTCTGTCATACAAGAAGAAAGCAGGACAGGGTGACAGAACACTAGAAAGGTATGTAATTGGTATCCTACATACATTTTCTGACAAGTCACCTCAAATGGAGAGAGAAACAGAATAAGAATATAAATGGGCAAAAACTCTTCCATTCTGGGGATTAGATCCGATTTTATTCCTTAATGGCCAAACTGCTTAAGTCTACCCATATTTTTATTGCTGACAAATGAAGCTGACATCTCTTATAAGGAAGGCTTGAGAATCCACTTTCAGGCATTTATTTTCATAAATGATCTATAGCTGGAAGGTGGTTGCACTGAATTTGCAACTGTGCCCAAAGGTCTAGACAGAACAGATTTCAAGTCCTTTTCCAGCATACACATACCTAAATGCATTTTATAAAGAGTGATTCTTTCATTTTTTTAACCATATGTCTTTTTGCTACTTAAGTTTGATCTACACGTTTCATTTTTAGATGCTGGCTGATAAAAAAAAATATTTTTATTCAGCAAAGAACTCCCTCAGAAAGGTTTTCTGGACATCGCTCCACTCAGAACAAGTGTCAAAAGGGCACAGACTGAAAGAATCTTTTCCCACAAGGTGTGTCCCTTCCCGGGCTGTCATCCGACAGACACATGAGAAACACCCACTGACCACAGAAGAGAATAGCTTAAGGGACAAAGGTGACAGCTGCACAAACATATTTTCAATGCCAGGTTTATCCAGGACAGTGAAATGCTTCGTTCTTAACCTTCTGAAGCCATCATATATAAAGTCTCCCCCTATGTTTCCAGGAAAAAAAAATATCAAAGGCTCCAATATCTGACTTCACAGAAAAGCCAAACATCTTGTAAAATGAAGAAGTCGGATTTTTGCCTTTGGCAAATTTCACAAAACCTCTTGACACTGCTTAAAAGGCTGGTTTTGTTTTGTTTTCTGCGTTTCTACCTCTTGGCTCTTTGCTTGCAGATCTCAGTTTTAGCCTTCAAATTACAAATTTCTACCTCTTGGCTCTTTGCTTGCAAATACTTGGGCAGATCTCAGTTTTAGCCTTCAAATTACAAAGTATCCGTGGTGTGTTTGACACAGCTCCAGGACGGCAATGTCACACAGGCTTCCCTCTGCTGCACGACCTGCCAGGACACAGCCCGCAACTTCTCTCCAACAAGTGATTCAGGGCAGAAAGAAAAGCAGAAAGACGTAACCTAGAGGGTGAAGCTTTGTCTCTGTTTGGTGTACAAGGGAAAATATAGTAACTCATGAAATAAATGCAAACAGAAGGAATTCATTTAGTGCAGAAATGGGGACTGTCTTTGGTGCCTGGCTCATCTATAATAAACAGCCAATGAGTTAGAATTAGGTATGGGGAAAGAAAGACCCTGACTTGCTTGGGTACTTACTCATCAGTGATGTGTGTTAACATTTGGCCTACATAAAAATTAATTTGGAAACCATCTGCTTAAAGGGGATCTGCAAGTAAAAGGGATTTTTTTCAGCCACCTGAATATAAACCAACCTTGTCCTTCTTTACTTCTTTCAGCTTAAAGACCTTCAGGCTGCCTGTGAACTAAAGTATTCAACAGAACTGGAACAAAAAAATTCCACTTCCTTCCACTAAAATAAGTCCAGAACAATGCAGACAGTTTTACAAACAGAGGTTGATGCAAACGGCAAGAATGTACTTACAGCACAGAACCATGACTCTATGGTTCTACTCTAGGCTTCTCCCAATGTTGTTTTTTAAACAGTGCAATTAAATCCATATAAGACTTTAAGAAAACCAAGTAGATTTGAACAGAAAACAAGGTACACAGCTGAGGTGGTCAGGAATTCCTTGATGAAACACTAAATAAGACTTCTAACCTGATGTGGGAAAAAGCTCTTCTATCTGGGTGATGGCACTGGTGCCACTTTGCTGGCCACTGGTGAGAGTCATTGCAGCCCACCTTGAGGTGTCAACAACAGCTTGAACCAGCCACCAGCAGTGACAAAAAGAGACTCATTTTGTTGTGCAGTGAAAGGGAAGGACAGGCATAAAGGAGAAGTCTCAGAGACTGAAGAAGTTTAGATCACAGACACTGGGGCTCCAGCAGCTTTTTTTAGGTCCAAGGACATGTCCTCAGTCCCCATGGTGAGACCATTCTAGACAAAGCAAGCAGCTGAGTAGGCAAAGGGAAGAGAAAAGCTGCAGCTCTAAAACTGCTTTCAGGTGCTGCCCAGACAGTATGAGCAGTAGCTTACATGTTTTGTTCCTCGAGCCAGATAAATTCTCTGAATACTCCTCATTTAATTACGTGCTCCATTTAATCTAGAGTGACTATTTCTCAGGTGAGAGCAAGCTCTAAGACTTGCAAGGCTTAACATCTGACAAATCCTCTGGATTTCTCAGCTGAAAGTATAAACAACGTGTAAATACCAACGTACCTGATACTAACAGGTATCTTCCTGTAAGTGTCGCATTGCTTACATTGCGCCTGAGTCACAGTATGGCAATCCCTTGCCAGAAGAATCAGTCCAGCAACACGACATGAAACCAGGAACATAAAGGAGAAAAAAAAAAAAAGAAAACCAAGAACGACACCTGAGTCAGCATCATCAACCATAGTGACTCACTGTCAGACAAACAAGGATGTTAGGAAACTCTGTATGACAGGTATTTTGCTTGGGGATTTCCTCTTTCATACAACTTGACATATTTTCAATCATTTTTTAATTGCAGAAACTGATTAAAGGAACACTGATGGATTAAATATTCTTCAAAGTTTGGCATTGTATTAATTGTAGTAAATGACAATGTCCTCTAAATCGCATCTCTTGACCCTTGACATATATAGCAATAGAAACACCTTCAATACTTTTTTGATACGTAACAATGCATTTTGGAACCTATATGGCTAGGACAGTTTGCCTAGTAGGCATGTTATCACATTATTTGCTTGTTCAGATTAAAGCACTCTCAAGTTTTTATAAAGGAAGAAAAACTTTCTTTCCTCATAAAGAAAAAAACTTAAATGCAGATAATACAAATTTATAAACTGTTCAAGGCATATTGATTTGCACCTTAATAGGTGTCATATGCCTAATCAGACATTTTGGGCAGACTCTGTAGCAAGTGAAGAACTACAAAAAGAGCATTTTAGTGTTCGTTGAAAAGCGTATGAGTGAGGAAAAAAAAAATGACATTTTTAGTGACTTGCTCTAGATATTTGTATAACATTAAAGAAATTTTGTTTAGGCAATGCTTAGGAGAAAGAAAGCTTTTGTTATTCCAAACCTTTGTCCTTTAAATGGAAGTATGAGAAATAACCATCATCACACTCAATTTGTTCTCAAAGTATCCTAGAGCTGGCACTTTCAGTACTAAGGACCCTAAAGTAAGCAAATAGACAGATCAGAGGTAATGCAAAGAAGAAAGGCAGCGTCTAGTTCCTTTGAAAAGCCTTCTCATGTAGAAGACCCAACAATGTGTATCAGTAGTGTCCAGACCGGTGATATTACTGCAAGACATTCTGAGTTTTACAATTTTTTTCCCCTGAAACTTCCTCCTACTTCCTTGTCTGGAAGAAAACCTTTCAAATCTCCACCCAGCAAAACCCATTAAAGAAGGGCCATAAAGATAACCTCAGATCATTCTAGCTTGAACTGGATTTTCTCTGCCCTAGTCTGTATATTTATCTGAAATCACTCCCTACAACCTTATCAAAAATATTGATATCAACTTTATTCATATATTCACTTGCTTCCCTCACCCATTACGGTCATTCACCCATTCCCTTACCAAAGGGCATCCTTCCCTTTTTATTTCTGTGAGCTTCTCCTAAATAAATTTACATCTCAAATTGAAGAAGCTATAATATTAGCATGCCCAGTCTGTGCCATTCCTTATCTTGGTCCCTCAGCCATATATTCTACTCTTTCCTCCCCCCTTACTGTTGTCATGTCTTTTCAAATAATGAATTTTCTGAATTTACACACGGTTGGGTGAAAATGACTCCCTCAGGCACAACTACAGTAAATAACATTGATAACTGAAGACTTTTCCTCACAAGAACTTAGGTGTCAAATTTAAATGATCGCATGAAAACATCATTTCTCATTGAAGTTTCCAGCTACCATATCTGCAGGACAAAAGCATAAATCTGAACCAAACACACTCCAAAGGTTCAGAAAATAAACACCTGTTTTTCATATTTTTTAGATTATTTTTTTTCGTCTTGGTTTATAATAATTTGAACAGTGAAATTGTCAGCTGTGATGTTGTGCCTGTTTCAAGCTGAAATTTGGCAGTCATTTGGCAATAACTCCAATACAAATACCATAGGGATAAATCATGTAATAAAAATACGTTTTCCACACGTCTTTAAAGGCTCACCAGGGTTGAATGTAGCATTCTCATATTTTTTTTCCTTTGCTATTTCAAACTCATTTCTTCTGCTGATAGTAAAGCACAAACAGAAAATAAAAGGGTCCACATGAGTGGTTAGGAAACCAAGTGTACTTTACAAAGAACATAATAGGATTAGGAAAACAGAAGCATTTCTTGTTAAATGGTCACTTTGGTCCCTATTTATGAGGTTTGGAGTTTACCTGAACTATGCAGGAAAGCTTCTTATGGAACAGCAGCTGATCCCAAGTAGAAGGCGTGGAACACACAGCCATGTAAAACATGCTCTAACTGCAGGAAGGACCCATGAACTCCTTTCACCTCTTCTGTGCACTATTGAAAGAAAAGAACAAAGTTTAAACTATTATTGATAACTCACTAAAGGAAAATATTTAAATCTCATTCTCCAAAAACCTTATTCAACAACTAAGAAAAAAAACCAGTAACACAGAATCACAGAAAGCTTGGAAAGAACACAGGACATGGAAAGGAAGCACAATAAGATGGATGCAAAAGAACTGTCACATTTAAATGAGATTCAACCTCCTGATTCATTAAGATATCCACCTCACAAGGACAACCTCTCTTAAGACATCTAATTACTTTAATGTCCCTTAAATGGGACATAAATACAATTCCTTCTACTATGTTTCTGCTGTCAAACTTGACTTTATTTCCCCCCCGCAGTTATGTTTGCAACAACTATACAAGACAGCTTTCCCCTCAGGGCAAACAGAATTGTAAGCCTAAGTCATTCTGTGAGACAAAGATAAGCAGCTTCTGCTTCGTGATGGAAATCATTCTGATTTTGCAATTGATGATTTGTAAAGAGTTAGAAGCCAAGTGATGAAACCTGACACCCTGGACAAACAGATCTTGACAGAGAAAACAAGCTTTGACAGCTAATGGAAGTGAACTTTGCACTGTATTTCCATTTGACTTCAAACTTTTGGATAAAAGGACTAAATGCATTTTAAAATATGCCTGAGCACAGCTGTCTTAGATAATTTTCTACAGAACATCTCATTTTAGATGTTTTACTTATAAGCAACAAGAAAAGGTCACTAATACGTGACTTTTCGTCTAAAGATGTTGTTTGCCTTCACCAAGAACTGCATTTCTTCATATCTCCTGGGGACTATTTACATGAATGATTTTGCACCTGAAGGTCCTTACCTGTACTTCACACGTGTCTGAGCTAACAAAACACCAGAGCTTAGTAACTTACTCTAGATTTCAACACTTTGAAATTATGTTTTCAGCCAAACTGGACATCGATACAGCCCACTGTTGTCAATTCTAATTGCTCTTTATCATAGTTTTCCTCAGTGAAGAATGTTTTTGTTCCCCACTGAGGAACACTGGCCCTGAAAGCTAAGCCCAGTCACATATTTTGTTTCACCCGAGTGCTCCGCAACATGGTCCAAAATGGGACTTGGATACTAACACAATAGTAAGATCCCTTCCTTGAAGGTGTGCTTTTGAGACCTTCTCCTGTATTTTGTAACTTCTGGACTCAAAGCTTGGAAAACACGGTATTTTGGAATCCCACTTAACACTGGCTAAATTTCATCTGAACTCACTTTGGGACCGTAAGCAGTCCAGAACAGAGTTTGAAATTACCAAGGTTAAAAGATCATATACTAGTAGTAAGCAGAGGACAAAGCCGTTAAGAGATTGCAGACAGCTGAGCACCCCCTCCTTTCTTGCACTCATTGTACAACGCAACAGATTTCACTAATGAAACCAAATCATAATCCTTATAACTAAATATATAACACCTTTTTAATGAAAATTTAACCAGAAAACTTCATATTACTTTCTGCTATATATGCAAAGACCTTCCCTATGTCGCAAGCTATTCTGAAATCCAAGTTTATCAGCAACTTGACATAGCATATTCTGCAAGCGTGTGCTCTATGGATGAGCACTTCAGAACAGCAGCCACTCAAAATTTAAGCAATTTCAGACATTGCAGACCTGGGGTGTGGTTTCTTTATCTTTGCAGTTCGTTCTACTTGCCCTGCAGCTGAACTTATTCTATTAATACATAACAGTAAGGAAAGATTTCCTCTAGAGACAGCAATGAACTTCAAACAATAGGGAACTGGTATTACTTTCATCTCGCAGGGAAAGCAAGCGATCACATAACAGTTCTCCTGGTCTCCAGAAACCTTGTCCTCAAAAACACACTCCATTTTATTGGGCTCACAGAAGACAAGTTTCTCCCAAGTCAGGCGCAATATTGGTGCGACCAGCACTTCTTCATCTGCAGTATTAAATAAAACATGAACCAGAACCTTCTCTTAAATATATTCTCCTCTGCTTCTCTTAAATATATTCAGAAGTACCAAAAACTTCTATGAAACAGGGTAGAAATATATGAAGATATAAGAAACCAGCACAAGAACACCAGTTAAACTGCTAGTTTGGTCAAGTTATTTAACAGCGTCTTAATAATCCTACCAAAGTCAGTCTCTTCAACTTTTCAAACCCTTCAAATCAGAAGGGCTAGAAACACACAAATCTAGATCTATTGGGAGAAAATAGTCTGTTAAATAATCTGTGAAAAATAATCTTTAATATAGAGGTTTGGGGCTTGATGTGGGTGTATCAGTCGGCCACAACCAGTCCCAGGGGGTAACAGTACAAGCCATTCCTCTCATCAGCTCAGGTGCACCCTTTTTCTTACACTGATGTCACGCTCTGCTGTCACCCCTACAATGTATATATACACTAATGTATGCAAACACCCACCACCTTTACCAAACTGGACCACTTCCTCATTACTGTGCTAACAGCATAGTTAGCAGGAGAGTTAAGAAAAGATGAGCCCAACCTTTTCAATCTATTCCATGTGACAACTAATAATCTTCTTTCTACCAGCTTATGCCAGAAATATGACAATTAAATTACCTGCTACACCAGCTACACACATTAATTAGTACTGTAAATCAAAGTGGTGCTCAATTCAGAGCAGCCTGAACCTCAGGTAGACAAGCTTACGTGCTTCTCTGGATCGCAGCGAAACTTTCAGCACCCTGCAGAGTAAAACCTGAAACTGGGGACATTATGTACATTTTCATACACACACACATCTGAAAATAATAACCATAATAAAGCACATGTGCACATTCACACGTATCTGGAAATAAGGCAAATTTTCAATAGAAATCTTCACAATAAGATTGGGGTGCCTCTGTGCTGTGGTGTAAGAAGTTCTTCAAAATAGTATTTGAAGCCTCTCTGTGAAGTAGATTTCTCAGTCTACATTAGTTTCCCTTCACAATAATACTTTATTGTAGGTAACAATACAAATCTCATCAGCTGTATTAACATCTACATCACATATTTCAGTATCACCGATTTATCAAGCTTCTCAGAGAAACATACCTGCTACTGAAGTTTGAGCCAAGACTTGTAGCCTACGTAATATTTCCAGGATCTGAACACCAGCTTTGTACTCACATCAAAACAAGAAAAGGAAAGTGATCTGGAATGACTCTGTGTCAATCACAGCACAATTTAAGATCTAAAATTATAATTGCATGCTGTCAAGTGAAAAAAAAAATTAGCCAAGAGTTTCTTTTGGGTTTTTTGTTGGGGTTTTGTTTTGGGTTTCAGGGTTGTTTTTTTAATGTTTTTATGTTCCTGCAATATCTTCAATGAGGCGTTTTTGTAACTTTCTTTTAATGAAGCTATAAAGAAGAAAGCAGAGTACATTTCCTGGCAACAAATCACTACCTGGCAGGACTCTATTTACTGAGGGTTTTTGAATTGCTGTAACTAAAATGCATGATGCATTATGCCAGAAACAGAATGTTACTGGTATTACAAAGGGGATTAAATTCAAACAATAATTATTCCTAAATGCCCAAAGAAGTGTCCCTCAATCTGCAGAGAGAGTTAACAGCTGAGAGAGCCATCAGTCCCATTGTCCTGAACAGGACAATTCCAGTCAACCTTCTCATAGTCATCAGTAGTTAATGCTACTCAAGAAATCAGAATCAGCTTCCCCCCCCTGCCCCTTCCAATATTACTAAAAATGCCTTTCTGGGCCAGTTTTATGAGCTCCCTTAGAACTCCTTAAGCAAGTCTTGCATATAGGAAAGAAAAGATACGTCAAAAGAATTTAAGCTGTGAAAAAGCCCTCTCTTTGTCTGCTAACTTAAACAATTTGGGGGTTTTTTTTCATATATATTGAAGTGAATTAGGTCACCCTAACAGATACTCTAATCTCTTTTGCTTTCAATTTTGTTATTGCTCAGCATAGGAAAAAAATCCAGAATTCTTATTCTATGCCACTTTATGTCATTGCAGACAATGTATTACTACGTCCATAAAAAGAAATACTGTGTCTTTCAGAAATAGTTTCAGAGCGCATCAGCTTATTTTTTGTGACAAACTGTACGCCGAAATACTAAGTTCATTGCTAACAACTTTGCAAATTAACCAATTGTGTCACACTGACCAGAAAAATGCTATCACCTAAAACTATTTCACATTGTTGGATGTAATATCCTCAAGAGATAACTAGTATGCCTCTCACAACCGACAGACATTATTGCTTTAGAAACCTGCAATCACATTTTGCATGGTTTTTTCCACTATGTAGTTTGCATGAGGTAAACAAAGGTAAAAAAACGTACCAAATATTCTCCGTATGCACACTGAATACTGTGCTAAAGTTCGGGTAACAACGAGTTTGTTCAAAGAGGCCCAAACCAACCTTTATTCTCTCTTTGCCCCTCCAGCATCCCCATCATTAGAACATTTCCAGATTTTCTGCCTAGCTATAATTTTAAAATAGACAGGAAAAAGAAAGTAATTGTGAAAGTATCATTTGAACACACCAGCACAGTTACCAAGTACAACAAACTTGACGATTTCCAGAAAGATATGCAGCACTTCCTGTTATGTGCAGACCCCAAACTGTAAATTAAAATGTACACAGGCTCAGTATTCTGGAGAAATAAAAATGTTTAAATGAACAGCTATTAGACAAGAGGTGAACCACATAAGTTGAACATATATAGGCCACAATGTACAGCAGGACTAGTAAGAGCTAGTTACAGACAGTGGCTTAGTCATATATTTAGTTCCATGTTTTACAGCAACCTGCCAATTTTTTTAAGTCTTGGCATTTGCTGCATACTGTTAATATTTGAATTACTGTACGTTCAAGTAGGTGGAATACATAGTTCCAGGGGAATTCCATTATAACTTATCATAAATGAATCTTACCACCTACCATACCATCAAGTTCCTGTTGTGCCTACACATTAGTTCACTCCAAGTATTTAATTCATTCCTTACTAAAGCATTTGAACTCTGAAATTGTACATTTTCTAAAACATGATAAGCACATACAAGGAATTCTCTTCAGAAAAATCAATCTTATTCTTGCCTTTTTAGTTCATGATACTGTACTCACATGCTTCTATTTTTATTAGGATATTTTGTAAGTTACTAATTATTTACTAATAACTAATTATTTACTATATTACTAACCTTCCCTGCTTAAATAAAAGATTAAGAATGAAAATAATAACTTTATGAAAAACATTCTAATTCAAGCATCACAGTCAGTATTAAAACATTTGAAGAATAACTTGCATAAACAATATTTTTACATTCAAATAATATGCCCCAGAGCATACACAATTTCTTATCTGAGTATCTTGATGTTTCATCTTCATTTTTCATATGGAGGCAAAAAAAACCCCGAGGGACAATTTGCATTTATTGATTAAAACTAAATTCACCCAGACCTTGCTAGAGAGCACTCTGGGTAGATTGCTTCAACTAGTTCAAAACAGTCTTCCCAGTTTGGCATAAACACAGATCTTGACTAAGTGCGGTTTACAGGTTAACACAGCAATGAAAACAATAAAAGGTGTTCTCAGCAGACTTCCTTTCTCCTGAAAAGTGTCAGATTGAGATAGAAAGCAATACAATCTGTGATAAATGATTTTTCCTCAAACAGGATTCCAATTAGAGTTTACAATTTATTAAATGAGTAAAGACAAGCAAACAGCGCTGGGTGCACCAGGCGTCTCCGCTCAACCAAGGCACACACGTGCAAGTCCCGTTTTTGGGTTTATATCGCTTCTCCTAATACATATTCATACAAAGGTTGGCCTATGCTAATGATAGGCGTGTCTTCTTTGGCGCATGCCCTCCTCACCTTCTGGAATCTTCTATGTGTTTTCCTTGGCTCACCCCCAGGATGACCCCCGACTCCAAGCGTGCGCCCCACAGACCCCTCCCGCTCAGCACCACGCGGCCAGTAACAAAAAAAATGGTTTCCTTAGGGGTTCTTACAAGAAACAGAAACTACATACATACAATCCCGCTTCTCCCAAGCCCATGGTCATACAAGAACAAACAGAACAGTTAAAGATATTAACACGAATCAGATGAACACATTTCACACAATCTGAAAAGGATCCACACAAACGCCCTGCATACCATCCTGGCATTATTCATCAGCTCTAGGGACACTATGGCTAGCAGTAATTAAAGAGTTAAGTATTTAGATTCTGACAGGAACATCTGCTTAAGCCATCTGCAAATTTCTGTATTGCAATCATTTGTCCACCACAAGCTGGACTAAAGGTATATTGTATGTTAAGAAATACCAGTAAAAGAAGGTGCAAAGAGGAACGGAGTGAAAGGAAGAGACAAGGCAGAAAGGGCTTAAAGGAAGACAGAAGCATACCAGCAGTAACAACATAAGGAACATCCAACAGAAGGATATTCCCAAGAGGACACAATCAGCAGGGAAAGTCTCAGAGATGAAAAAAACCAAGGTAAAGAATAGTCGGATCCAAGCTGGAACATTTGGGCCCATGTGCAAATGAAGCTAGTTGAAAGCATGTGGCTCTGCCTGGGAGAGCACCTCAGTGCTTGAGTCTCCATTTGATTATTATTGCCTGGACACAAAACAGGTTTGAGCTCAGATCAGGATGACGTTAAGGCTTTCTGCTATGTTATTATAGTGCCATAATTCACTGCAGTATCACAAGCCTATCAAACAAGTCCTCAGTTTCAAAAGGTGAACTCTTGATACACCCGATACGTGAAGTATGATTCAAGGAATTAAATCTTTTCAATACGAGATGCAAGGTGGCTATGATCATTTTCTGAATTGGCATTTTTAAATTCAAGACTGAAACGTTGCTGAATGGGAATAGCACTTCAAAATCCTTTCTTCCTTCTATCTCCACATACCTGAAGTCAGAACCCAATTCACAAGAAAAGCAAGCTGGATCCTGAAAACACTATTTAGAGTAAGTTTGGTGTTTACAGCTGGACCAGTGAAACACAGCAGTCAGCTCTCTGCTCAGCTTCAATACCAACACCTACAGACAGCAATGCACTGAACTCCAAAGAAGCAACTGCAGTGTGCGCGCACCACATGCATGATTCCACTTTAGTAGACACTTACACACACACATTCACGCTTATTTGCCCATGCCCAAAAAGACACGGGCCAAACGCAATTTAAGCCCTTGACCTCCACATGTGACTGATATTTAATGTAGTGAAACCATTGTAGCTTAGGCTCATTCATACATGACAGAATCGTTTTAACAGCCCCAGCTGCCAAAAGGGAGATGTTTTGCTGCTTTCCTCCCATAGTGTTCTCTATTTATCCTACCTCTCTCTCAAGCACAGAAACCCTTCATCGAGCTTATGATATTCAATAAAGATGCAGAAAATTGACCATGTTTGTTTGGGTTTTCTGTGTTTTTTGTGGCATTTGGGGGTTTTTGTTTGTTTGTGGTTTGTTTGGTTTTTTTATCTGGGACAGTTTGCTGACATTTTAATGAGCTAAATCAAAGCACAGAGCATTCCAGCAAACATCAAAGCTGACACAAGGTACTTGGTGAGAACAAGTAGGCAGGAAGAGAGGAACAAGAAGATGGGGGAGGGTGTGACTCCCCGTTTCAGCAGCAGTGAGCTGTCAAGTCTGTTCACCCTGTGTTCAGAGCCATGCAGATAGTAGGCAGATATTTAGCAATTTTTCTTTTACTTTTGGAAAGCACCCAACCAGTTAAATCACACTCAAGATGCTCCAGTACCCACAACAGAAAACAGCACCTGCACAAGATAAGGATCACCTCACCACCACCTTTAGCACGTTCTGTGGAAAGTATGTGTGCACACAGAAACAGCCCTGCTCAGACTTTCTGGCTATTCTCAAATAAGTTGACTGAAACTGATTTTACACATATTTGTTATCACACAATTCAAGTCAACGGTGTAGTTAGAGAAAGAAATAGAGATCTGTTTTTTCAGGGGGAGACTTAGGGAGGCATTTGGCCCATTTGCTTTACACAACGTACTCTCCCTCTAGTTTATGCAAAGAAACACAGTCCTCCATAGGGCAACTCTCAACAGGAATCTGGGTCAGGTGCTCTGAATTGCTGGTAGAGAAACCTTGCTTTCTGAAGCAGCCTAGGAAAGAACTATTTAAAAAAGGGAACCTGAAATTGAATATATCCCTACAACCCACTTCCCAACATGAAAGTCATTTAAACAACAAAAATTCAGTCATTTCTATTCATTCCTAAAATGGAAAAGTGGAATACTACGTATACATGCAGCATAATTATATTAAAAAAAAAACAAACACGAAGAATTTTAATTATTTTTTATCTTTTCAGAACTCCAAGGGAATGTCAGCACTGCTATCATCATAATTCCTCAGGGTGCCTAAAACAGCATTAACAATGTTGTACTTCTTACAAGCATAAGCGAAGCGCAGTCTGGGAGCGCTATTATACCTCTAGAATAAAGCACTCACCTTTTAGCTAGCGCTTGCATGCTTTAAGTCTCACAGACAAACAAAGGGGTTTTTTTGTCTTTTTTGAATGATTTTAAGATGACTAAAAGACAAGCACTTCCCTCCTTCTCCTCTAAAAAACAAACCCAAAGCCTATAATTTATTATAGCTAAAAAAACGCAAGATAAACCCACATCACAAAAAGATGACATTGAAGTACCTGTGTGAGTGTTTACCCTCCTATTTCCTAGACAACAGAAGAAATGAAATGAAACCTCAAGGAGAATATAGATTTTATCCAGAAGAACTCAATTGTGACAATTCAAAAAAAGCATTTTCTTTTTCTTTCTGCTTACATTGAGACTGCGATTTTTTTCCCCTCAGTAAAAAACCAAATGTAAGAGTTTTGAGGGCAGGTCACATTCAGGGAGGTACTCCCAAATGTCACCTCTAACCAGTTATCCTCAGAAGGCCAACTGAAATGGGAACCTCACTACAGCTACCTACAAGCAACTTTTCAGAACGTTTGCTTTTAGTTCTACCAGAAACTAA
Organism: Calidris pugnax; assembly: GCF_001431845.1. Taxonomy (NCBI): domain Eukaryota; kingdom Metazoa; phylum Chordata; class Aves; order Charadriiformes; family Scolopacidae; genus Calidris; species Calidris pugnax. Next base: position 502,470 of record NW_015090980.1, read on the forward strand.
TTGTAAACTGGTGATGGAATTTTTTTTTTTTTAATATACCTGCTTTATAATCAACTTACAAAAAACCCAACACAATAATATTATAGAATCATAGAGTGGGTTAGGTTGGAAAGGACTTCAAAGACCATATAGTTCCAACCTCCCACCAGACCAGGTTGCTCAAAGCCCTGTCCAACCTGGCCTTGAACCCCTCCAGGGATGTGGCATCCACAACTTCTCTGGGCAACCTGGGCCAGTGTCTCACCAACCTCAGGATAAAGAATTTCTTCATGATATGTAATCTAAATCTCCCCTCTTTAAGTTTAAAACCATTACCCCTCATCCTATCGCTCCACTCCCTGATAAAGAGCCCCTTCCCATCTTTCTTGTAGGCCCCCTTTAAATACTGGAAGGCTGCTATAAAGATACAGATTGACTATCCGATAAATGTATGCTTAGTAAGTGTGATCCCACAAAATCTGAAAAGGAAATTACTAAATGATGTTATCTCTTTGGAATTCGGTGGGACTTTTTTCCCCAGATACATAAAGATTAAAAAAGTAGATCGCAATTTTGACCTGCACTTCCCTAAAGGACAGCTGTAAATACATGGATTAGATCCAGGCACACAACTAATTTAATTTGTTCTTTTTCACAAACAGTGATACTTATGCTTCTTTCACAAATAGTGACATTTGTTGCTTCTTCTGTAGAGTGCATTCCTCTACATCTAAACAAAGAATTTAAGGCCTTCAGTCAACCTGAATTCTCCCTACTGCTTTAAAATACCCACCGCTGCGGAGGAAGATATAAAATAACATAGAATAAACAAAGGTTCTGAAGTCCTTAAATTGCTCAGGAGTTGTTCTGAACCTATACCTCTTCCTAAAAGTGTGAGTAGAAAAAAAACCCACATTTAACTAGATCAGGAATTATTTCCTCTCTTCTACACTGGCCCTACCTGAAAACAGAAAGTTTGGGTAAACATAAGGGAACTAATACCTCTACTTTCACCTCTTCCTCCTCCAAATGATTTATATCATTGGCTTCTCTGTATAACCACTTAATAAAAGCTTCCCTACAGTTCTAAATCTGCACGTAGACTATATCATTTCCTTCAGCCAAAAGCAAAGAAATGTTAAAAACAATAATGCCTCCGAACACATTCCTGAAACTTTTGCAGAATAAAAATAGTTGGAAATACAGCAAACCTGTCTCTCAAAGTTCTGTTCTTGTCTTCAAGCAAATCGAAACCATTAGAGGATTATGACCACTAATGAAAAATAGCACTTATTTGTCCTTAGCAATAGAGTAAAGCTTACTGTATTGACAGCATGGGAAGGCAGGTAGATAATATCTGAACATCTGAATCATTCTGTATCTTTCTGTCACGAAAAAACATAGGCACCTTTTTAATCGTAAGAATGACAGGTAGTAAATCATATTTAATATCAAGGATCTGTGATGGTCTAGGACACTAGACCTACTAAAACATCCTACACATTCAGGTGTGTTGTAGAGCATCCAGGTAAGAATGGCTGTATATATTCAGGTATGCTGTAGAACATAAACCATGCAAATCAAAATATTTAATTACATGTAATATTATGTAAATCATAAAATATTTAATTATGCATAAAATAATTAGTTTACAAAAATAAAAGGTATCACAGACCAACTAACTTCAATTGCATATACTTAAATATGCATACTTATACATAAAATGATTCCAAGTGGCATTACCTTCAAACACACGTAAGGTCAGATCAACACCAACCTGAAATATGGGTGTGACCCCATAAACACTTTCAAATTGCAGAAGAGCAAGGCCACACATTGGAATTCAGCAGACAAAAGACACTACACTTGCATCAAAAAGCATCAACTCTCCAGCCTCTTTTGAATGTAAAAATTGTAACACCTCCAAAATTAACTTTTTTTGACAAGAGATATAACAGACTGCTGAATTAAACCAACGTCCCAGTTGCAAGGAGGCCAGATATGCAGCAGAATTTATTCAGGAAATGTGTCTGGAATACTGGCTCTAGTGTCTCTAACAATATAACCTATCTTCAGGCATGCGTCTGCAGAGTAGCTCTGCTGCAGCTGGGCTTTTCCTCTTCAATTCTGCTGCAAGCAGCCTCAATTTATTTTTACACAGTTAAGTCCTCGGGGAAAGATTCATTTTTTACCCTACTACTAAAAACTAGAGTAAATATTCTCAGTGCCTTTAGTATTTTGACCAGATTTTAAATGGCAACATCAAATCCTGCCCTTCACCCTGCTACTAGCAGCAGTAAACAAGCACAAGTAATAGGAGTTTGGTTCACCTGTTGTTTGGCAAGCTCAATGCAGAACTACTACTTCCATCAAACGCTATCTCTCTGACCACCACGCAGTGTGGGGAAGGGAGGCGTGTCAACATCTCTCTCTGAAGCTCCATGACTCAACATCTACGCCGTGACCCCAGACATTAACTCCACCAAATTCTCCCTGTGTGGTTGAACAAAACTGTGACATGCCTAGGGCAGGTGACTTCAATCTTCCACCCTCCTCCTGTGCAAACACACGCAGTCTGTACTTTCATTATTAATGTTTGCTTTCATTTTAAAGGTTTGGTAGGATTTATTTTGCACGCTATCTTGTTTCACCGATACCGTGCTCGGCTTTTGATAGCAACATTTGCTGTACCAATAAAAATAAATCCTACTAAATGACTATCATAACACAATAATGGTCTAAATAATATATGCCTGAGTACAGGCAAGTAGATTGATTATGATGGACAGCCTAGAAGACATGAAAACAACATTATTAATCATAACTTTAACAACGAAAAATACCCAGGCCTACAGTCCAAGTAGAAAAGAATTAATACTTGAGAATTAAATGTTAGTTGGTAGCACTAGCTGCCAAAAGCAAGCTGTTCATTTGTAGTGGTCAAACTATGCTTTAAAATCGCACAACTGACCAGTGAAATTAGGACTCAGGTGTGTATCGTCACACCAGGTCACAACAGGACATATTTTTCTTTCTGCAAACAAAGTCTTGTTGCAGTCACAGTGTGGGACTGATCCATGTTATTGTTTACACAGTCTGATAGTATAGCTAAAGCATTTTAAGCAGGCAAAAAAACCCAGATCCACACACTAATGTCGTGTGCATTAGTTTGCATTTTTTGATAACTACACTGATAAAAAGAAGAAGCTTTAGTTAGTAACTTCTGACCATCTGACAATAATCTGAAAAATAACACTATACCTTTGCCCCAGGGCCGGGGTGAACATCTTATCATCTTGTCAGATACTACCATTTGACACAATTTCCTGAAGTTGGAGCTCTTGATACCTGACACCATTGAAACATCACCTTTAAAACAAAAGCCACATTCAGCAGATTTGTATGCCTCAGGTGACAGCATGGGAGTTGCTGAGACTCTTCATTCCTCTCAGGTGAGCAGCAAAAGCATAACGTACTACCCACTAAAGCCATGGGACGGCCTAAATTCTTTGACTTGATTGTCTCCAGCTTGTTCTTGTTGATTGATGAGACAACTTCAGCTGCAAACCAAAAGGGATTTGGGAAAAAAATACCCTAACCATCACATTGCATTGCCCAAGCCAGCGCACAGAAGCATGAATTGTCTCCCTCTATGGTGCCTCTGTTCTGTGCATGAATCTCCAGAAGCTTACACAACCACCAAAAATCAAACAGAATTGTTTCAAAAGAGAACTTAAACCAAGAAATCAAAAAACTATGCTTGTGTTCTTTTACAGCATGGTTTTTTTCAATACTCACAGGAATGTAAAACCAACTATGAATAGGACTGTGGTGAGCAAGAAAATTGCATCAATACATGCACTTCCTTGTTCTACCATCGTATTAACTTTGCAGTAAAGCTATCAGAAAGGAAGTAGAACTCTTACATTGCTCAAACCAACACTGGCAGCTAGCATGTTGAAACCCAATGTAAGGGGGTGTGTGCAGTAAAGCCCATAAAAATATTTTTATAGTTTTTTTCTACAGTTTTTTAGAAGAATTTAAATCTACTACTGCAATCTCAAAGGCCCAAAATGCAGGTATCAGTCTCCCACCCACAACAAAAGGAGGCAGCAGGGAGGTGTCTGTTAGACCTTGAGAGATTTTTGGCTTCCTTTTATATGGTAGCCCAGATTCTCAATCTTTTAGGAACTCCTAGATTTCATTTGCAAGTCTTCTCTATAAAAAATAAAATAGATTTTATTTAAGAAGGAGGAAAAAGTGCCCAAGATTTTCATGTAAGTACTTTCTCATGGGAGTAAGGCTTTAAAAACATCAAACATTGCAAGAATTGGTAATGCTCAAGGCAGGCCTCAGCAAAACTGTCAGGAAACTATTTTCTTGCCTGGTTTATAAACGATTCATATATAAAAGTTCCTTTAAATGAGTAAAAGTGCAGAGTGGTTGGGACATAAAGCATATCTCTGTTTTAATCTCAAATTCTTAAGACTCACAACATCTGATAACAAAAACCACTCTGCACTAAGTTGCTTCAACAAATATGTAGCAATTCGTAAGCTTGCATCTGACATCAGAATGTTCCCCAGAACCACTAACTTTTACATCTCATCCTTCAGGAAAAACAAGAGAAATCCATCATTTTATATTTAAACTCTAGGAAGCACAGAACATTATGCAACTGCAAGTTCTAAAACATTTAAATAGAGAGCTGCAGTGCCTGGCCGCAGCGTCTCACCTGCAGAGAGTCTCCCTGACCCAGTTCCAGCTCTCGGCAGGCACAGCAGCTCTCTCACCTGCAACACGCACAGAAGCAAACCCTTAAAAAGTAAGAAAGACCAACTCAGCTGCAAGTCACAATAAAAGGCATGCTGACTAATACAAAGAAACCCTTCCTCAGTCAATATAAAACCAACAAAGATAAGCACTAAAAATTCATTTATATCATTATCAAAAGAATCTCTAAAGTTGCAAGACTTCAGAAAAGGCTAATTTCTGTTTCACCTGGACATCCATCAAAATGTATATAGCAGCCAGACCTTCACATGAACAAATTCAGTATCTGTGAATCCATAAAGAACTCAAGTTCTTCAAGGCGAACACTATGAAAAACTGGAGGAAAAGCATTATAGATAACACAAGCCTTTGATCTCAACCTTCAGAAAAAGCTGAATAAATGACAATACATAATGTTCAAAACACTTCAAAAAGTGCATCTACACAGTACACCACAGACCCGTGTAGAAAGTAATGGTGGAAACTCCCATCACCACCAGACTCTTCTTTTCACACCCCCACTACTATCAGAAAAGAGGAAATGAGAGCAGGCATTTGGTGGTTCAGCTTGGGAAAGAGAGACCAATGAAGTCCTGTTACAAAACAGGGCTGTGAAAAAGAACTTGGCAAAAACCACCATAATTGTTTTCTGTTCTGAAATGACACTTCTACACAAGTCATCATCTTTGCATAAATCAGGTACCTGCCATCAGAATTAAAATCAGGTTTGTTTGCTCAAGGTTGCAAGTACTGTAGGTATAGCAGTTCAGCTCACAAAAGGCGATTACACGCTTTTGCAAAATTGTTTTGTACAACTGAAATCGTCAGCGAGCAAGTTCTTAACTTCCACTACAAAATTTTCACTTGCGTGTGCAGCAGAAAGCTTTCTCTCACTTTTTTTTTTTTAATATATGCACACAAAGGGGCCCATATTCACATTACCCATACCATCATCATGTCATATGGCAAAAATTAAAAATTAAGTAGCCCCAGGCAAAGCAGGTTTTCTAGATGGGAAAATTCAAGAGAAAAACGCAGCTACAGGAGGCCCTGGAAGTTCACCTCCTCCCCACAGTTTTCCCATACCAAAGCACTGCTTTACCATGGGTTTGGGAAATATTGGGCTGTATATGTAGCTGCCCAAGAGATGAAATGTAAAAAGAAAACAGTCTTGAGTTCGTTTAAAACAAAATATCTAAACATACATTTCACAAAAATGGATCACAGACAGTAATGCCCACATCCCTGTCCTTCTCCACATCCCTGTTTTTGTGACTGACCTTTTCTTTTCCAGTAGTTACCCTGCAATTTCAATGAAATCCAGCATGCCTTACCATTTTCCTAGAAGCTGAAACAGAGCACTGCTAGAGGCTGTTCAGTAAGAAATGATTTTCATCCCCTTCTCAACTCCACTGCCGGTAAAAATGTGTTAATAAAGCCTTCTGAGCTGCATTAGAATCTGTTCTGATGAAAGACAATCTCCAACTGTAAGAGCATTACCACGCATTTTGCGCTGCTGAGTTTTAAAAGCAAAATTACAGAAAATAATCAGTCAGCAAGAAAGTCTCAGTACCAGGAAACACCTCAAGTTTCTAAAGCCACGTTTCTGTATTGGTTGAGAAGATCCTCCATTTTATTTCCTGTGGATCAAATTTTTACATCATTACTCAGTCCTAATTTAACTTGAACCCAGTGACTGACTAAACAAAGATGTAAGACACAAACCTCTTTAGGCCTTGCAAAATTTTCACAGCCCAAATAAGAAAACACTGTTTGTTGCAGAAAGGCTTGGACTAAAGCGATGCTCTAAATAATTGAAATGCAACAGTAGTTAACAAGCGGCTTGCTGCAACACTATATGGTAAAATCACAAACCAAAATGGACTCCCCCCAACCACTTACACTCCATTAAATACCCAAAGAACATGAAATTAAATGAAATGCATTTTAAAGCACTGTCTCTTTTGCCAAACTTCACTGGAAGTATCGAAATGAGGAAAACTGCTTGGCCACAGTTAGCTTCTGCTTTTTCCTCTCTCATTCAAACTAGTTTTAGTTTTGCTTCTGTAACACAACATTCGTGAATTGCTCATGCATATAAAGTTCTTCAGATTTCAGCGTAACAGCAATCTACGTAATTTGAAATGAAGGTCCTCATACAATTTATTATAGCATTACAGTTAATCAGATGATATTCTGTCCCAAAGCAGAAAAATATTATATTTTCCAATTTAAAAAACCCCCAACATTTAAACATGCATAAGAATGTGCACCTGGGCAAAATACTAGTTTAATTAGCAGCAGAAGTAAAAAGTAAATGACCAAAGATGATTCTGCTCCATTGCTTCCACCCAAACTGTGATTATCATTATATCCACTAAAGTTCTCAGCTGATGCTAATTTTGTTTTAAACTAAGTTACTTCAAATAAGCTGACTCACAAGGCTGATTTATATATACATTATAGTCTTTCAGATTTGATGTCAGAACAACTGAGAAACTTCCACGTTACCTTACGAACATCAAGTTAAATGCTCTGGGAAGAAGCTGGACACCAAACAGGTGGAATCTGGCTTTTTAGAAGTAACTCTGCAGCCATCCAACAGCAGGGTGAAAGCCCCCGGCAGTGCTCCTACAGCCTCAGCCTGGCACCTGCCTGGAGAAACACCCCCAATTACCACAGAGTCACAAAAACACAGGGAGTTTCATCACTGTTTTCAGCTGGGGCAGAATGAGATCATTTCAGATGAAAACATGAGACTAATTACACCTGACCTGTGCGAGTTAAAAAATGATGACAAAGGCCTCCTTGTTGGATTCTTGCAGGAGCATGGCAGTGTTTTTGCTGGTTCTTACACTTCATGTGTTCCTGTGCTGCAACCCATCCCTAAAACACCCCGTTTTAACACTGATGATTGTAGGTGACTTCAAGAAAAAACAAGCCCCATTCCTCAGAGTACAAACTGGGGGTGAGCCCTGGCCAGGCCCCCAAGAGCTCTGTGGAGGCCTCTAACTTCGGGCACATCAGCAAGGGCCATCCCTGTGGTAAAGTCACCGAGATGAGGGCGGTGCTCACAGAGCTACAGCCTACCCAGCTTCGACACCATTATTAAAACAACACCCATAGTTTTTAAACCACGAAAGAACATTTTAAATGAAAGCCTAGAAGTGTGGCAAAGGGGTGAGGAAACCCCAGTGCTGCTCCCCGACGGGCAGGGCCACACTGGGAGCGCTGACCGGCTGAGCTCCGGCCCCTCAAACCCAGTTACTTCACACCTCAGCCACCAGCCGACCAAAAAAACCAAACCAAAACCCCCCAAAACTCTAAAAAAAATATATATCGTTTCCTCATCTCAAACGTGGCCCAGCGCCCTCAGCACCAACACCGCTCCAGCCATGGCCTCCCCTCCTCGGCATCGCGCCAGGGGCCCCTCCGGCCAAACCACCCGCTAAGGTACGGCACCGCTGGCCCCTGGCCCTCCCTGGGTCTACCGTGGGGGCGAGGGCTGAGGCGTTTCCACACGCGGCCGCCTCCGACGGGGGGACCGAAGAAGAGGAAGGCGAAGGGGCCGCGTGGGGCGGCGGAGAGCCGGGGCACCACCAGCCGCTGCCTCCCCTCAGGGGGCGCGGGCGGCGCTGCCGCCTCTCGCAGCACCTCCGGGGCGGGGCCGGCGGACCGGGGGTGGCGACGGCAGGTGAGCTCCGGGACCGCAGCTGCGCCCTGTGGGCGGAGCAGGGGCGGGGAGCGCCGGGCCGGGCCGGGCCGGGCCGTGGCGGCGGCGGGGGCCCACGGGCTCCCTCACTCCCTCCTTCCCTCACTCACTCTCGGGACAGCGCCCGGAACTCGGCGGCGGCCGCGGCCCCCGACGGCTCCCTGGAAGCGGGTGAGTGGTGGTACCTGCCCCCGGCGTGGGGCTCCCTCCGCTCGGTAGTTCCTGCCCCGCCTGGCGCGGGGTGAATGAGGAAGCGATACGGGCTCCGGCTCCCTCCGGCCCCGCCGCCTTCCGTGGGGCTCCCGGCGGGGAGAGGGGTGCTCAGCCCGCCGCTCTGGTGTGTGCCCCGCCGGCTCGGGCAGCGCTTCCCGGCGGGGCTGGGGGGTGGGAGTCGGCGGGGCTGCTACCAGCGGCGGGGCGCCGGCTGCCGCGGGGCTTCTTCCTCCTCAGCCGCGCCTCCATGTTGGGCTGCGTGCCCCGGGGCGGGGGGCTGCGGCGGGAGCCCCGGGGACGGCCCGGCCGTGGGTTTTGTCCGCCGAAACCTCCCCGCCGGCGGTCCCGGGGACGGGGGAGGGGGAACTCGGGATGGGGCCGGCTCGTTCGGTCCGCGGGGAAGCGCGACCTTGAGCGGGGAAAGTCTGTCAGGCTGCGGGCGGAGGGACGGGTGGGAGGGAGAGGGCTGTGCCCTGTCTGAGGGGGTCACCAGAGCCCCGTGGGTCCTCGGCAGAAACACGGAGTTTCCTCGGAGCAGAAATGCCAAGTTTGAGAATACCAACTCCTTTTTCTTTTTTTTTTTTTTCTTTTTCTTTCCACCCACCCGTCCGCGTTGATGGTCTCTTTCTGTCTGCCGTAGGACAGGGAGTTTGGAGCAGATAAAATGTGTGGTCTTTTAAAGGGTCAGCTTTCCAGCTGGACGGCGGCAGACAATGAGACGTGAAGGAACAGGAATGCCTGTTGCTTTTGTGCACATGCCAGGCGTGCATCTCTTAAAACCCAGTTTTCAGTTCATCGCTAGAGAATTCCTCGTTTGCATTAGGGTATGAAATGTTAAAATAATTGGATTACGGCAGTCTGTGGTCACATCTGACATCTGTTTACTCCTGGGCTCTGGCTGTTGCACCACTTCACTTCTAGACTGTTCAAGCAGCACAGAGCAGGGTGTTGGTCTGGACCGAGGGGCTCTTGCAGGAGATTTATGTGGAAGGATGATACTGCCCTGTATCCCCTCTCTTGACAGTTGGATGCTTCTGAGGACAGAGCTGCATCTGCAGAGCAGGCAGGTCTGGGATAATCAGTTCTCATGCTAGATCTTTTCCTAGTTTTAGAGACTCGTTTAAAGCCTGAACTACAACATTTTACTTCTCTGCAAATAGTCTGCGTCAAAATCCTGGATGCACTTGTTGTGTGTTTAGTTTCTTTTAAATCTTATTTGGGCCTTGGCCTCATGCAGCCATTAGTCTGTTAACAGTGTAATAAACAGCAATAACCTCTTTGGCTTTCCATCTATCAAATGATGTCGTGCAGCATTGTACGGATCAAATAGGAAGCTATGACCAAGTATAACCAATATAGCTTTCTGAAAAAGAGACTATGAAGTGCTTCTTAAGTGGTTAAGCAAAAATTCATAAATCTATCTTTTAAAAAGTATATAAACATCTCTTTTTAAAAGTGTATATGTAGCATTTCCTGTTTATTTTAGTTCCTGAAAATGGCTGTATTAAAAAATTAGATATTTGGTTTTGGACTGATAGTGTCTTGAAGTGACTGAAATCTACTATGGGAGTGTGCAAATACTAAGGATTGAAGCAAGCGTAAGGCTGTAAAACATAGGTCTGGATTTTATTTTTTTTAAGTTTCTCATCCTCACTGTGGGTTTCATAATAAAATACAGGAGTGTGCTTTAGTTTAAGAAATAATTAAATGCTGGCATTTTCAATTTCTTTGTTCACGTGGTTTTACTCAGTTATCTTTTTGTAAAATTGAATATAGCAAGCAGATAAGGAAGTATGATTATCAGAATAAAGTACATAACTTTTGAAACTTTGACAGTTCAAAGGAAGCACATGACAAGATATTTCACTAGGTGTCATTTGTGTGGTTGTATGTAATGCTAAAGATAAAATAATATAGGGGTAGCATAAAAGAATTAAGAGTTAGCAATACTTTGAAATTTTCACCCTACATCTTATAATTCAGATTTAGGAATTGCTGCCACTCAGTGGCTGATAAAAACGTATAGAAAACTATGTTCTGTTACACAGCTATGATGTATGTGTGGTTAATGAGTATGTTGTAAGGTTGTTTGATGAATGTGCATGAGATAATCAGGAAGATGCTCGTATTGTTTTCGTCAGCCAAGAGCTCATTCTGAAACTTTTTTCCATTTTTATATTTCATGAATTATAACCCACCTTTTCCTTAGGCATAATTATACAGTAGGGTCATAATTTTCATATTGAATGGAACAGGGAAATCGTATAATTCTGACTTTTTGATCACACAGCATAGTTAAAAAGACACTCTGTAAAGAATGCATTATTTTTATATAAACTATTTCTAAACTAGAAAACTTAGGAAACTTTGTGGCTACTTTTGCTAAAGAGAAATCTTCAGAAGAATCTCTCAAAGAGAACTTGGCTATCTGATGCTATGTAGATCAAGGAAATAACAATAAAACCTGGAAAGATGGTATCTTTTATTAAAATAACTGATTTCCTGGGAAAAGCATAGAAGCTTTCAGGCCTCTGAGTCTATTTTTGATGTCTAAAAGCCGCAGTCATTACAATAAAGTTCTTGTCAAATTGAGTACTTCAGGGCCTGATAGTTTCAATTGACTATCCGTCCCGGTTTCCAGTTGAAGGCCATCGCTGTTGCCCTACCTCTTTGCAGGGACACGGATCCCCTGCCCCGTGGATGCGCTGCCCCTCCGGAGCTGGAGCTGGGCTCCGGCTGTTGCTCCCGAAAAGAGGAGCCCCTTCATCTCCTCTGGCTTCGCCGCAGCCGCACTGCGACCAGAGGTGGGACCGTAGCACGTGTGGATGTATCAAAGTTCACTTCAGCCCGGTTAATGCCTACAAGGCTCCGTGTGGACTGTAGAGTGTAAATACTTCACAGGAGTTAGGCAGCGCTGAGGTATGCACCTCTACCGGGTTCATTGACACAGGTATTTAAGTTCCCTAAAGCTAACTCAGGTGTGTCTCTTCGTGCCGCCGTCCAAATGCGTTATGTATCTAGAGTCCACCATCCCTTTCATTACTGTGATGAAGGATAATACTTAACCTACTGTGAAAAGAACGGAAGAAAAAAGGACTAGGCTTGGGATTGAAATGTTTGTTGCAGATGAGTCACACCTGAACGCGAAAGATGACAAGGAGGGATTGACCAGTGGAGTCTGGGGGCTGCCTCACTTTATTCAGAACCAAATTCCTCTGTTAATCATCCACTGCTGAGAAAGGCAATGCAATTTTTACTCTGGAATTAGCCTTGCATTAAATGCAGCCTCTCCATTCAGGTTAGCAGGTTCTGTCCAAAAGTCTTCTAAAAAGCGACAAAACAGTTTGTGTTCCAGTAGTTTTAACTGTTTTCCTTGCTACATAACAAAACCTTCAGTTCTGACGTGTAAAAAGACATGTTGTCTTTCTCTGAATCTTCCTTTTCCTGCATAATCTGAGTGCAGAATTTGGTTCTGTAGAGCTCTGTGTGGAGCCAAAGGACAAGGAGCAGGAATAGGGGAAGGGGGAAAACTACCTGTGCCTACTCAGAGCTATTTGGGTAGCACATTAAAAGTAATCACTCCACATCCGCTTGGCTGTGCTTTGCAAAGGTGCAATTAAGAGAGATGAGCCTGGGAGAGCTCTTTACAGCTGTGGTAAAATAATGCTGAAATGGCTTGTGTTATGTTCTTCTTTAAAAGGCAGTTATGTCTCTACCTGCAAGAGAGGTATTTTTTTTTCTTCTTAAAGAGGCATTACCTCTCTAAGCCAGAGCTACCCCTTTAGCTTTTTATGATATTTGAGTAATGTTGGGAAAGTCTTCTCTGCAGGCAGTGGTGCCTCTAGCTCTACAGGGTCACCTGGGTTGTACATACTGCCTTCATGACTGGAAGGTGTACCAGTGTGATGCCTCTGTTACCAGAGACATCAGCAAAGGTCATAAAATGAAACATCTGGCCCGGGAGTACTGGGAACATCACAAATTTGTCCTTACCAAGGCTGGTGCAGGATGTATTTCTAGTCTGATCTGGACCGGACTGTGTTATTACAAGTAACACTGATACAGGGTATGGATATTCATGTGATAATGATCATGTTCCATAATGTCTGGGAGTAACCATCACGGATAATAACTCCATGAAACTGATACACCTTAAACTTTTAAGCCTCATATGGTACTTGCCTGACTGCTAAGGGAGGAGGGTGCATGCTTGCTGTGTCCTCCCACTTGATCATCCAACCATCAAACTTATTAAAAAAATAAAAAGCAGCACCTCTCTGTACGCCCCAGAACCAGATTATTTTGAATTCCAAGGTGCTACCCGCTTTTGAGAACAAAACAGATGTGCAACATACGTTCCTATCCCTCTAGTCCTAGTAATTTGCCTTAGAGCTGCGGGCAAACTGTGGTCTTGCTGGGTTGAAATGTAACCAAGTGGTTTCACTTTTACCCATTGGTAGTGAGAGTGGAGCAGGGATTGCTCTTGGAGACTGGTTGGTAGGTCAAGGTGTCATTGCAGTAGGCACTGAACGTGTCTGTGGCAAAGAGACACTTCTAAAACAAGCTCTTCCCAGACAGCTCAGTAAAAGTGCCCCTTTTTTTCTTTTGAAAACATCCTTTCCGCCGCACTGGGCTCAGAGGAGTTGTCTGAATTAGTATCTTGTTTCTCATCTCTTAGATGGCTGAAAACCTCTAAAATGGGATGTACATCTGTGCATGAGTGGCTTTGATTTGCATTCTGTTTAGTCTTTTGCAGTCTCATAAATAATTGAGGTATTTATACATTTGGTTTAATCCTGGCTACCTACTATAAATGCAGCGTATCTTGAAGCATATGCAATAAATCTAAACTTCAGCCTTGGCTTTTTTCCCCCACCCCTGAGCTATGAAGTCATGCATGCTACTGATTTGGAGCTGAAAGCCTAGAGCTGTGTTGGTTTAGCCTAGCTATTTGTTGTGTGACAAATTTGTAATGATGAGACAGCAGAGAGAGAAACTTGCGTGTCAAGTCACTTTCTGAGTGTCTGAAAATATTTTTTTTCCCTCATCAACGCCTATTTATTAGAGATCTAATAAAATCCTTGTTTGTACATTTGATTCTTTATTCTCTGGTTTCTTAAGGAAGTGCAGTTTAAGCTTTGCCTGGTTTTTCTGCCTAAGGAACTCAGGAAATCTGAGTGTTTAGTGAGTACCACTTCATTCCGTATCATACCAATGATGTCTAATGTACTTCGGTGCATCAGCGCATCAATATTCAATATGAGGAACAGCTTAAGCAAAGAAGGGGTTTTGGTAGTGATACCAGATCTATCTTTCTGATAGTAAAGCTTTTTTTTTTCTTGTAACTTATAGCCAGATTTTTTAAAGATTTAGATGCTTGAACGTGTAGATAGATACGTGAAAAGATGATCAAAACTGTCTCGCAGCCAAACTCAAGGTTAAGCGTGGCTTTTGCAGTTGGCCTTTTTCTGGGAAATTCCCCAGTGAGCGCAAATGCAGTGCAGCTGAGCTATTGCTAATGCATTACTCAATGGCTGAACAGTGCTTTTCTAGGAGGAGACTGTATTATTTGATTCTTTTTTGAACAAAAGCATTGTATTTCTTGTATTTCTTTCTTAAAATAAGAAACAAAGACAGTCTCTCCTTTTCAAAAGCCTTCTGTGTGAAAATTTGGTTGGAATTTAGAAGATAGAGTCCAGCAAGTAGCAAGTAAACCCATTATATGCTCTTAACTTGTATTCTCAAGAAAACTTAAGGTGAATAGACATAGTGCAATAACTTTGAAAGATTGTCATGTTTGAAATATGACACTGACTGCCCTGTACATTTTATCTCAAAATTTTTGATATGTTTTTTGATGCTTCTGGGTGACTGTGTTTTGCTGGCATGACTATGTAACCAGAATGAATATTTAGTACCTTACTGATTTTGATAGTGCCTGTTGAACTGGAGAAAATACTTCACTTGCTAAAGAACACAGTTGTATGTCAGAATAGAATATTTTACTGGAAAATTCGTGGGACAAGTAAGATTTCTTCTTGCTTATTTTAAAAAAAAAAAAGTATTTAATGTATATTCCTGTAAGAGCACAGATGGCTGTCTTGCATCACGTCGGTGCTGCCAGGATCTTTCATTTTGATAACGAACTCTGTTCCTTTTATAGATTAAATAAAAAAATAGGATCTGAAACCCTCAGTCATACCATTAATGTATGTGAAGGAGTGGATTTGATTATAAATGCTTTCAGCATTGATAGATAACAATTATTCTTTTTTTTTAAAGAATGTTTTTTTTAATAGACTGGTTCTTGCACTCACTGGGCGATGATGATCCCATTCCCTCACATCCAGCGTGCTGCCCCGTTAGTGCTGTGTTCGTGCTGAGCTGTGAATTGCTCAACAAGAGTTTAGCTGTTTCCTTATGTGTCTGTTGGCCGATGACTACAGCCTTCGCTGAACTCAAATATTCTTACTAATGACTCGGGGATGCTGGTTGCCAAATATCCAGAGCAGATCTGGCTGTCGGGAAATCGTGCAAGCTCTCTCATATTACATTTGCTTGTGTTCCTGGGTAACTGACAGGAGCTGACACGATTTCTGTTTGACAAGTTTATCTAAGATGCGGCATCCCAGGGGCAAGAGCTTCTTAATATGGACCTAAATTCTCCCAGGCAATTCAAGAGCTAAAATGCATCCAGTTTTGCTTTGACCTGAATGCAGTGAGCACTTGAACGTGTCTTCTCCCATTCTCCCAGCATCCCCAGTTATCTGGTTCCTTCAAACCTAGCAGAACGGTTAAGGAAGGACAGGTAAGAGCAGTGGTCAGTAGACAGCACTTGTGTCCTGCCCAGAAAAAAAACCTGTCAGAGAACTAGAGAGCTTTGGCAGGTGTCTGGGCCCCAACTCCCTGTGAAAGAAGCATCTCTCGGTGTGCAAGTCCGGAGTCCCACCGTGGGACTCCCCACCTCACAACAGCAGAGAGAAATTCCTCATAACAGCAGAAGAGAAAGTTCATGAGGGGATAATTGTGCAAGTCCGGTGAAGTTGTCCCACCATGGGACTCCCCAGAGAGAAATTCCTCACAACAGCAGAAGAGAAAGTTCATGAGGGGATATTGCCGGATATTTTTTCCTACTATATTTCTTTTTTCTACAAGCCTTTTTGAAGAAACATGTGATTTAGACCAAAGGATTTATAGGTCTGTCTGTTAATCCCCACAGGGGGATTAGTAGGTCCTTCAGCTTTTTTTCCCTTCCTCCAGTTTCCTTAGGCCCTTACAATGATGGAATCTGCAATCAATTCATACCTCTCAGCTCATCCATACTTGCAGAGTAGCTAGTCTGTTGGCAAAACTTCATCACATATACACTTGAGAATCTCTTAATCATGCAAGGTTCTCTGGAATCTAATTCTCCCCATTTATTTGGTCTCATTTTAACTGAGGGTGGGTTTTTTTTCCCCAGGAAGTCAAGGCGTGTCTGTATCATTCAGGTTTGCTTGCTCAGTGGTCTCAGCTGTGATTGCTGATTGCCCCAGCTGAGCCATCACAGCCTCAGTGCAGGGTCAGCAGAACTGCATGTCTGCAGGACAGTCCCTTCCAGTAAATGGTGAGTTTTGTTGCACTTGTGCAGCGTGCTGTTACACTGCTGTCCCTGCATCTGATGTGCATGATTTTGCATGCGAATTCCTCATATTGCTACCCTAGGTTAGCACTCTTGGTGTAAGCCTGTGTTTATTGTATCTGAAATAAGAACAAGTTTCGGCTGAAGTGGGTGATGCTGCTCCGTTGCAGCCTGGACCATTTTTCAGCAAGCCTTTCCACGTTGCTCAGTTAACTTAAAAGATGAAATTATTGGATTCTGCACCACAGACACCCCAGGTGTCCATTGAAGCTGTCCATGGAAGGGCATGTGGGAGCTGCCCATGAGGGAGAGCTGGGATGCTGACACTGCCAGGTAGGCGAGGAAGCTGCTGGATCCCTGTTGAAGGCAAGAGCAGTGATGGGAGGGTAGAGACAGCCCTGGAGTTGCAGCCCCAGCGATGAGCACGGCCGGGCAGTGCCATGCTGCTGGCCCTGCTTGTGCCAGGTTTGTCAGAGGGCTGCTTCAGCCTCGCGGGCTCCGGCTCCTCTCCAAAACTTTTGCAATACAACCCAAAGGCTGGGGCAGGGAGAGGAAGCGGAGCCTGTGGCGCGGTGCTTTATTCTGTTTTCCGTTTCAGTTTAAATTTGCGAGTTTGCTCATCTCTAGCAGTGCCACTGAGGTCTTCAGGGCAATCCCAGAGCTTTAATGTAATCTGTGCTAGTATCTGTCAGATTGGGTTTTGACCTATTTAGGGTATTGCAATTGATATTAATGTTGCTTTCCTTTTCCAGTGGGTGGCAGTTGAAGCAAAGAGAAATGTTTGTTTGCTTGGAAGTTTATATAGATATGTATTTAAGGAATTTGATTGTGTCTCTTAGCTGGAGAAAAGGGCAAATAAAAGGACCTCTTGTGATCAAAATCCGCTTTTAGTTTCAATCTCCTCTGCTTTTTGTGTGTTGCTGTGTTGCTTGTTCCCTTATTCTCTTACTAGTTAATAACTGTGAGCCCAGTCTTTCCGTCATTAGAGCTTTGTGTTGTGTAAGCCTAATTTCAAAACTTCGAAGCTGCTAACTCCTTGCAGCACTGTGTTCAGCTTCTCAGGCCTCTATTTTGATTTTGAATGTAACATGTAGTAGCATTCCTTTCTCCTTTTAAAAAGAAAAACTTGATCCTTAATGCTGAGTAAAAAGCTGGAGAAGACTTCTGTTTTAATGGTTTATATTTTTTCCTAGGGATGAATAAGTGATTCGTCTTCTATCATATGTGATTATAGCTAATTTACCAATTAATCCCCATTTTCTCCCTGAAGAAAACGAGGTCTTCTATAGGTATTTAATGTAGCTAGGCCAAAATATATGTAGTTAAATTGGATAACATTATTATAAATGCATTTCAGGAGCTTTGCCATGTCCAAGTTGAGTCAGCTTATCATAGCTAAGCCTTGTTTAAGCATATGTGGCGTTCCACTTTCACTCTGTTCTTACACTGATGCAGTTAAATACAGAAGCTTATGAAACGCTTTCATTCTAAACACTTATAAACCGATTTGCCACTTGTGAGGATACAAGTGCTGCCGCTGTTAGAGCAAAGTTCAACTTGATTGATAGATGAAACTTGTAAAATTATTTAGGACTCTAAAAGGAAAAATATCCAGGAAGAAACCTTTCTACCCCTTCTGGACACATTAAATAAATTATGAAAAATTAATTACCAGAGGAGCAAGGAGTTGAGCTTTGTCTGGTTGATAACAAAACTGATTTTATTTATCAGCAGTGCTCTTTGGCTGTAATGACCTAAAATGGAAAATTTTTTTTTAAGCTAAAAATACTCTGAAAGCCATGACATAGCATGTAGTCAGTTTTGTCAAAGGGACACAGTCAAACAGAGAATTGCTTGCTTTTTTTTTTTTTTGTTACAAGATTTTATAATCACATCTGTATTGACTGTACTGTAAGTCAGTTAGTAAAAAAAATAATAATTTCTTTTCAGTTCCTTAAATTTAATTTAATTGTCAATTTAATTTAACTGAATTACTGGATTGTCATTTGCTGGGATAATTGTACAACTCTATAGATGGTGAGGAAAAGGCTCTAAATTTTTAAAAAATGTTTTGATACACACACGTGTAGTGATGCTTGAATTCTTGAGGGTTTGCTTTTTTTTTTACTTTCTTGAAGACTTCATCCCATTGACAAACAAATCTTATTTTGGGGGCAAAGGAAGGATTTTTGCATTATTTCTAGTCTAAATAAAAAAATAATCTACTTGTATTATGGTTTTGGTCTTTTTTCTTTTTTTCCATGAATCTGATTTTCTTACTACTTCTACTTCATGCTGCTTTCCAGTGAGTAACCTGATCCTAATACTAAAAAAAAAAAATAAAAATTGAGTGAATCTCAACAGAGGGATGTTTTCTTTGTTTTCTTTAAACAAACCATGAGAGTTACACAGCTCTGGTTTGAATTAACAGCTCTCCAAGCTGGGCTGTGCACTTAACGCTTCTCAGACACTGTGGTGGGGCAGTCCTATGAGCATTCAAATACTTCAAAGGGAAGACAGCCGTATCTAGAGTTTTATCTTCTTAAAAGCACAAAAAAGGATGCCAGACTCATGTAATTGAAAATGTTTGCTAGAGGCAAGGTGTCCCAGGCAGACCAGGATGGAAGAATGTCTCCTTGTTCTGCTGCGTTTAATTTTGCTTTAGTTACTAACAGCTCCCTGCTGCCTAATAAGTGAGAGTTAAAGGCAACTTTAAAACACGTCTGTTTGTGTCTCTCTGCTTTTGGTATTATTTCTGTGGTCTTTTGGCCCTTATTTGGAGTTCTAGTGGATGAAGTTGCTGGACGTAAATGAAGAAGAGCGTAATTATGATCTTCTGATCAGGGTCTTATTTTTGAAACTACGCTTAATATCCCTACTGAATTGCTTAACCCTTAAATCTCCCAGAGAAATTTTTAGGAAATCTGCAGAGCTACAAAAAAAAAGATATACTTTGCTGTACCTCAGTTTCTATACTTTGTAAGCCTTTCAAAGCCTGGGTATAAATACCACAGCGTAGCTCTATCCACCATCTGTCCTCAATGGATGAAGCAATGGAGGGAAGCAGGGGATAAATGATCGGAGCTGGATGTGGGACTCTGAGGAGACAAGACAGCAAGAGTGCTTTTGCACTGCAGAGCAGAATTGTTCTGCTTCTCCTTGACCCCTGCTGCGTTGTGTAGTTTGGGTAAATTTCTCGCTTGTTGCTTGCCCAGAAGAACATGGGTAACGCATTGTGTTTTTTGAGTTGTTTGCTTGTTTTCTCTGAGTGTGGGTGCCTGGCTGGGGACCTCCCTGTGGGGCTGTCATCTTAACGTGCTTTGCTGGGTTATTTCCCTTAGCTCTCATCCAGCATCCTAGGACTGACCTAGGACTGACCACGCTGAGCTCAGCCCCTTCTGGCCTCGCAACAGCCTGAGCCCTTCTCTGCTGGAAACTGGAGAAACTTCCATGTAGTTGACAGTGCACAATATTGCATCAAGGCTGGAACAAAGATGAGGTCAATGTTTCTGCCAACATCTTGGGGGGAAAAGCAAATAGTCTTGAGACTTTGTGAGGTTTTTTTGTCCATTCTTTGGGACTTTATGATGAATTATAAAGTTTCTGAGAGGTTTTTTTTTTTTCCCTTAAAGTTGAAGGATTCACATCTCTTGTGTCCCTGCAGGTGTGTTAATATGATGGGGAGAAAATGAGCAAAGTAACTGAGAGAGGGTTTTATCATCTCGGAAAAGAAGCTGGAAAAGCTTTTTTGGTTCATTTCAATCTTTCCACAGATTCTAGTTAAGACTCTCATTCAGTATCGCTTGGAGCTGTGTTCTGATACCGACTGCTTCTTTCTGGAAGCAATTAAAGAAAACCATAATAACAGCATCATATCGTCCTCATATCTACCTGAGATTATGGTTGGCTGAGCTTGCAAACCTTCACATTCAACTAAACAGAATTTCTCTTTTTGAATCTTCTTGAATGCTTGATTCGATAAACTGCAAGAAAGGCATGTTCTGGTTATCTCCCGTTGGAGAGGGAACCCGGCAATAGGGAAGGCAGAAGCTTATGGGGAGCCCCTGTTGCATGTTTGGTGCAGCCCCAAGTGCGAGTCCCAAGTTGTAGGTCAAAGAGTGGGAGATGTAAACTTGTCCTCTCAGCCTCTGAGTCTTGATGTGCAGTGCACTGACTTCAGCTTTGCAGCATTTGTTCTTAAACTTTTCTCAATATTCCCATGCTATATGGAATTATCAACCTCGTAATTTGTGTTCAACTTCAGTTGGAGAGCTGGGGGTGGAGGGGGTGGCTAAGGAACCTTTGCACCCTGTGTCCATTAGTTGCATCTCCCCACAAACTCAAACAGTATGGTTGGGTTTTTTTTCTTTGCAAATGTCTAGTGTAGTGCTGTATGACAGCAGATGCCTATGACATTCATAAATAGCCTGTGGTGAAAGGGTTTGTTCTTACAGCTGAGCGATAACAACAGCTACAAGGAAGTAATAATGTCCCTAGCCAGCAACATATGAAGAGGGAGTTGGCTGGTTGCTTCTGTTCCTTTAATGTAGATCCTGGAATCCAGAGTCTGGTTGGCTCCGACTCTGCATTCGATAAATGTATCTCTAAGCTGGTTGATAACATCGTTTGTGTGTTCAAGTTGTCCAAGTTCTGAATTGGCCTTTTGGAGCACAACACTAGTGCTCTGGGCAGGCTCTGAGTTTTCAGGTGCTGCTAAATTCCAAAAAAAAAAAAAAAAAAAAAAAAAAAAAGAAAGAAAAAGAAACGTAACTCTGAAGAACTCCTCAGTACAGGAAAAAAACAATTTGCTAAGTGCTAGTGCTAGGCCAGAACATGGGGCAATGGCATTTCCCACTCCCAAAATAACATGGCCCAAACCCAGACCTCTTAATGTTTGGGAAAGTTTGAAGCTGGCATACAAATTATTCATAGAATCATAGAATTGTTTAGGTTGGAAAAGACCTTTAAGATCATCAAGTCCAACCATTAACCTAATGTGGCCAGGTCCACCACTAAACCATGTCCCTCAGCGCCACATTTACACATCTACCCATCAAGGTGCAGCCTCACCAGTGCTGAGTACAGGGGGATGATCACTTCCCTAGTGCTGCTGGCCACACCACTCTGTTCCTGGTACAGGCCAGGATGCTGTTGAACTTCTTGGCCACCTGTGCACACTGCTGGCTCATGTTCAGACAGCTGTCAACCACCCCCAGGTCCTTTTCTGCCAGGCAGCTCCAGCCACTCTTTCCCAAGCCTGTAGCGCTGCCTGGGGTTGTTGTGACCCAGGTGCAGGACCCAGCACCGGGCCTTGTTGAACCTCATACTGTGGGCCTTGGCCTATCCATCCAGCCTGTCCAGATCCCTCTGTAGCACTTTCCTACCCTCAAGCAGATCAATACTCCCACCCAACGTGGTGTCATCCGCAAACTTACTGGGGGTGCACTCGATCTCCTCATCCGGAGATAAAGATATCAAACAGAACTGGCCCAAACACTGAGGAATGGCGAAAAGCACTTGTGACCAGCCTCTGACTGGATTTAACTCCATTCACCACAACATTTTGGGCCTGGCCACTCAGCTGGTTTTTTACCCAGCAAAGAGTACGCCCATCCAAACAATGGGCAGCCAGTTTCTCCAGGAAAATGCTGTGGGAAACAGTGCCAAAGGCTGTACCAAGGTCTAGGTAAACAACATTTACAGCCTTTCCCTCATCCAGTGAGTCACCTTGTCATAGAAAGAGATAAGGATATACAAGCAGGACCTGCCTTCCAGAAACCAATGCTTACTGGGCGTGATCACCTGGTTGTCCTGTATGTGCCATGTGATGTCACTCAAGATGATCTGCTCCATCATATTCCTGCACACTGAGGTCAGACTGACAAGCCTGTAGTTCCCAGGATCCTCCTTTCCAGCCCTTTTTGTAGATGGGCATCACATTTGCTAACTTCCAGTCAACTGGGACCTCCCCGGTTAGCTAGGACTGGTGATAAATGATGGAAAGTGAGCACTTCTGCTAGCTCCCTCAATGTCCTTGGGTGGATCCCATCTGGCCCCATAGACTTTGTGTGTGTCTAAGTGGTGTAGCAGGTCACTAATCGTTTCTCCTTGGACTATGTGAGCTTCATCACACAGAATGACAGAATGATATGGGGTTGGAAAGGACCTTCAGAAGCAGGTTTTGAATGTCTCCAGAGACAGAGACTCCACCACCTCCCTGGGCAGCCTGTTCCAGTGCTCTGCCACCCTCAAAGTAAATAAGTTCTTCCTCATGTTTAGATGGAACTTCTTAAATTCAAGTTTGTGC
>NW_015090980.1:540747-654218 GCF_001431845.1 Calidris pugnax
TTTTTTTTTTTTGTTACAAGATTTTATAATCACATCTGTATTGACTGTACTGTAAGTCAGTTAGTAAAAAAAATAATAATTTCTTTTCAGTTCCTTAAATTTAATTTAATTGTCAATTTAATTTAACTGAATTACTGGATTGTCATTTGCTGGGATAATTGTTGTACAACTCTATAGATGGTGAGGTAAAGGCTCTAAATTTTTAAAAAATGTTTTGATACACACACGTGTAGTGATGCTTGAATTCTTGAGGGTTTGCTTTTTTTTTTACTTTCTTGAAGACTTCATCCCATTGACAAACAAATCTTATTTTGGGGGCAAAGGAAGGATTTTTGCATTATTTCTAGTCTAAATAAAAAAATAATCTACTTGTATTATGGTTTTGGTCTTTTTTCTTTTTTTCCATGAATCTGATTTTCTTACTACTTCTACTTCATGCTGCTTTCCAGTGAGTAACCTGATCCTAATACTAAAAAAAAAAAATAAAAATTGAGTGAATCTCAACAGAGGGATGTTTTCTTTGTTTTCTTTAAACAAACCATGAGAGTTACACAGCTCTGCTTTGAATTAACAGCTCTCCAAGCTGGGCTGTGCACTTAACGCTTCTCAGACACTGTGGTGGGGCAGTCCTATGAGCATTCAAATACTTCAAAGGGAAGACAGCCGTATCTAGAGTTTTATCTTCTTAAAAGCACAAAAAAGGATGCCAGACTCATGTAATTGAAAATGTTTGCTAGAGGCAAGGTGTCCCAGGCAGACCAGGATGGAAGAATGTCTCCTTGTTCTGCTGCGTTTAATTTTGCTTTAGTTACTAACAGCTCCCTGCTGCCTAATAAGTGAGAGTTAAAGGCAACTTTAAAACACGTCTGTTTGTGTCTCTCTGCTTTTGGTATTATTTCTGTGGTCTTTTGGCCCTTATTTGGAGTTCTAGTGGATGAAGTTGCTGGACGTAAATGAAGAAGAGCGTAATTATGATCTTCTGATCAGGGTCTTATTTTTGAAACTACGCTTAATATCCCTACTGAATTGCTTAACCCTTAAATCTCCCAGAGAAATTTTTAGGAAATCTGCAGAGCTACAAAAAAAAAGATATACTTTGCTGTACCTCAGTTTCTATACTTTGTAAGCCTTTCAAAGCCTGGGTATAAATACCACAGCGTAGCTCTATCCACCATCTGTCCTCAATGGATGAAGCAATGGAGGGAAGCAGGGGATAAATGATCGGAGCTGGATGTGGGACTCTGAGGAGACAAGACAGCAAGAGTGCTTTTGCACTGCAGAGCAGAATTGTTCTGCTTCTCCTTGACCCCTGCTGCGTTGTGTAGTTTGGGTAAATTTCTCGCTTGTTGCTTGCCCAGAAGAACATGGGTAACGCATTGTGTTTTTTGAGTTGTTTGCTTGTTTTCTCTGAGTGTGGGTGCCTGGCTGGGGACCTCCCTGTGGGGCTGTCATCTTAACGTGCTTTGCTGGGTTATTTCCCTTAGCTCTCATCCAGCATCCTAGGACTGACCTAGGACTGACCACGCTGAGCTCAGCCCCTTCTGGCCTCGCAACAGCCTGAGCCCTTCTCTGCTGGAAACTGGAGAAACTTCCATGTAGTTGACAGTGCACAATATTGCATCAAGGCTGGAACAAAGATGAGGTCAATGTTTCTGCCAACATCTTGGGGGGAAAAGCAAATAGTCTTGAGACTTTGTGAGGTTTTTTTGTCCATTCTTTGGGACTTTATGATGAATTATAAAGTTTCTGAGAGGTTTTTTTTTTTTCCCTTAAAGTTGAAGGATTCACATCTCTTGTGTCCCTGCAGGTGTGTTAATATGATGGGGAGAAAATGAGCAAAGTAACTGAGAGAGGGTTTTATCATCTCGGAAAAGAAGCTGGAAAAGCTTTTTTGGTTCATTTCAATCTTTCCACAGATTCTAGTTAAGACTCTCATTCAGTATCGCTTGGAGCTGTGTTCTGATACCGACTGCTTCTTTCTGGAAGCAATTAAAGAAAACCATAATAACAGCATCATATCGTCCTCATATCTACCTGAGATTATGGTTGGCTGAGCTTGCAAACCTTCACATTCAACTAAACAGAATTTCTCTTTTTGAATCTTCTTGAATGCTTGATTCGATAAACTGCAAGAAAGGCATGTTCTGGTTATCTCCCGTTGGAGAGGGAACCCGGCAATAGGGAAGGCAGAAGCTTATGGGGAGCCCCTGTTGCATGTTTGGTGCAGCCCCAAGTGCGAGTCCCAAGTTGTAGGTCAAAGAGTGGGAGATGTAAACTTGTCCTCTCAGCCTCTGAGTCTTGATGTGCAGTGCACTGACTTCAGCTTTGCAGCATTTGTTCTTAAACTTTTCTCAATATTCCCATGCTATATGGAATTATCAACCTCGTAATTTGTGTTCAACTTCAGTTGGAGAGCTGGGGGTGGAGGGGGTGGCGAAGGAACCTTTGCACCCTGTGTCCATTAGTTGCATCTCCCCACAAGCTCAAACAGTATGGTTGGGTTTTTTTTTCTTTGCAAATGTATAGTGTAGTGCTGTATGACAGCAGATGCCTATGACAATCATAAATAGCCTGTGGTGAAAGGGTTTGTTCTTACAGCTGAGCGATAACAACAGCTACAAGGAAGTAATAATGTCCCTAGCCAGCAACATATGAAGAGGGAGTTGGCTGGTTGCTTCTGTTCCTTTAATGTAGATCCTGGAATCCAGAGTCTGGTTGGCTCCGACTCTGCATTCGATAAATGTATCTCTAAGCTGGTTGATAACATCGTTTGTGTGTTCAAGTTGTCCAAGTTCTGAATTGGCCTTTTGGAGCACAACACTAGTGCTCTGGGCAGGCTCTGAGTTTTCAGGTGCTGCTAAATTCCAAAAAAAAAAAAAAAAAAAAAAAAAAAAAGAAAGAAAAAGAAACGTAACTCTGAAGAACTCCTCAGTACAGGAAAAAAACAATTTGCTAAGTGCTAGTGCTAGGCCAGAACATGGGGCAATGGCATTTCCCACTCCCAAAATAACATGGCCCAAACCCAGACCTCTTAATGTTTGGGAAAGTTTGAAGCTGGCATACAAATTATTCATAGAATCATAGAATTGTTTAGGTTGGAAAAGACCTTTTTTCGGGGGGGAGTTTGTTTTTTCGGGGGTTCTAAAATAAAAAAAAAAAAAAAAAAAAAAAAAAAAAAAGTAAGCTTTGATTTTTGGAAACAGTTTTTAAGATGTTTGGTTCTGTGTTCCAACTGTGCAAATCAAAACACTGCATTCTTTACAGGTCAGGAGAAAGGGCCGAAGCGGTAGCAGTGATGGGGCCAGCACGTTACTTAAGGGATCTCGCCGCAGCGAAGGGGCTTGCAGCTGCACCCATGAGAGATGTCAGGGGGCCCGAGAGGGGATCGTGGATGAACTTCATCCTGTTAGTTACAGTCAGTGCTAGCGGTGCTAGAAGTGACCCAGCAGGGAAAGCAAAATGCTGTTTCCCTTCATAACCCAACCAAAAGCCAGAAATCTTTGTACTTCGCTCTGCCTAGAGCCATTTCCTACTGCAAAGGCAATCAAGTTTATCTGTTGCTGTTAGACTTTGGTTTGCCTGTGTGTACTCAAATACTGTACAGCCTATCGTATCTGGAAGGAATTAGATAGCGACTTGAGTTACTTGGGCTCACCAGGCTTTGAACAATATTTGAGTAAAAACAGATTGGAAGCAGTTAAACCAGTTTTCCTGTTGCTGTAGATGTGCCCATGGAGACCTCAACGTGGTCATAATTTAGCTGGCATAGTAGCACCATCATTGACATAGAAATAAGTAAACTCTCACATTCATACTTCATGCTGCAAGCTTGTGTTTCATGAATGAAATTTCCCTGACTTCAGCCAGACAGCCCGCTTGATTTAAATGTTAATGAAGGCAATAACTTTTTCCTTCTGCTACAATTGTTTTAACCAATACCATTGTACCTGTTAAAGGGGGGAGTGGAGTGGGGAGAGTGTCGCAAAAAAAACCCAAACCCTAACTGAAAAAAGAAAAATTCCTTTGTTGTTAAAGTCTGAAAAAAGGCATGGCGTAATTTTGATATTGCTTTAATCAAGAAAGAAATTAATTTGAGACCTTGGATTCTGTACTGCAAAACACATTTTCACATGATGTATTCTGGTGACATCAGTCTTAATAGAGCATATTTCACAGAATTGTCTCAAACTCATATTCCGCATTTTCACTTAGTATTCCCATGCTACACTTTCTTATCCTATGTCTTTTTTTTCCTGAGCTTTGCTGAAAGCCAGCTGCTGTTCAATACTTTTGTCTTGAAAAGACATTTTAGACAAAGAAGGTTTGCAGGGAAACCTTTTAAATCACGAAACTCCAAACAGCTTTGTTTTCCTGGTGCTCCACTCGCTCTCTTCCTTGACCTTTGGTTTCTGTGATACATAGGATACATAAGCAGCAAACAGTCAAAAACTCATTTTCAGAAACTTTACTGGGATACTTTGATTCTCTCTCTTATTTTATTCCTTCCAGAGACTGGTAGCAATTTCCTTGTGCTCCTAGGAAGCTTAACATTTCCACAGAGAGTCCATTATTAAAACAAATAACCAATTCCAATTGTAAGATGAGCAGGTATACTGCAATTTAATTAATTTCTGAGATCAGTCATTAAGTCATCTTTCTGTATCCTTAATTTGTTATATGGAAACTTCTGGTTTTACAGGTGTCCCAATTTTGGAGAAAAAACAAATTGATGGTCTCTGGTGGTCTCTGGAAATGTATACAACTTGAGTCTAGTTTATTTAGAAATAGATGGTAAAACTCCCAAGAAGAAAAAGTAATGTGGTAAAATGTATTCTGCCCAAAATTAAGTCTCTCGGTCATCCTAAAGGAATGGGAGTGTTCGGGTTTTTCCCCACTTTCTTTCTTATGGACAAAATCCATTGTGCTGTTGTCAAGTCCTCTGCAGTTTGCAATCAGAGGTTTCCAGGATCTGTCAAAATAATTAAGCTGGCTTGTCCAAATCTCTTCAAAGGAGCGATTTAAAAGATTTTTCTTTTAATTGCTGAAGTTTTGTGTTAACCTTCCCAATGGGTATTTGTTCAGTAGCTGGCAATATAAGAGGTAGCAGAGGGAGCTGGCATTCAGAAGTTGATTGTAGCTGGAGGTTTTTTTCCTTTCAAAATGCTTTGTAAAGTGGCCGGAGCTGTGGATGCTCAGCGTCACGTTCAGGGCCACTGTGCTGTGATCAAACAATCCTGCAAGTGAGGCCAGTTCTTTACTTTGTCACAGTTTACACTTGTTTTCTTTAGTGAAATACTTTAAAAGAACTGATTTGACATTAGTGTGACATGTAAGGATATACAAATAAAGTCATGTATTCCTATGAAACCTCCCTTTGGAAATGTATTAGGGTATAGAAGTTTGGGTTCTTTCACAGTAGCTGTTTTGTTCTTCTTAGCTAGATTTTCCGATGTTTCAAAGGGTCTTTGTTAACACTCTTTGGCTCTTCTTGCCATTGATATGGCGGGCTGAGGTTTTCCTGTTTGGAGGAATTGGCTGGACTCACCATGCTTTTTCTAATAAAGCTCATAGAGCAGAGTGTCGTCTTGGAAAATGCAACAGATTGGGTCTTATTCAGCTGGTATATTTTGGACCTTTACCATGTTCTTATTTATCTCTCACTCACAGAAACACTCTGAAATGGCAACCATTTAATCTTTTTTAGATTATAAAGCGTTTGTTATGGTTCCAGAGTTTGATGGCTGAAACTTTACTATACACTTTGATCTACATTTGTTTTGTTTTAGGTTTTTTTTTCCCCTGTGCCTGGGGAAACATTTGAAGCCCTGATTATTCTCAGGGGCTAATACAACTTTTTATGGAATCAAATTGAAAAAGCTCTCTGTTAGATTAGTGCAAGCGTATGCATGCTTTACTTCATTTTGCAAAGCTGTATTTACTGCTATAGCTGAACTCCTCTATATGAGGGCACAGCTTTAATAATTTTGCTTGCTGGCTCTTTGTGAACAAGGCAAAGATTCCTGGCGATGCTCTGTATGAAACATAAGGCTTCCTTTCTTGTCTGCTCTCCAACCTGTTTTCTGTTGTTCATATTCTAGTTATTGTCAGAGTTCTGGATATTTAGGCCATAAAGTTATAGCGGTTGCAAGAAGCTTGTGCCTTCTTGTCAAGAGCCACATGTACTATTTCGAATCATTTTTCTTGACTTCAGTGTGAGTGCTCAAGACAAGGATCATGCAGTTCAGTTTGATTGCTGTTCCATTTGCCATGTGGAAAGCTTGTCTCCTGCACCTCTGCCCAGTTTATCTGGAAAAGCAGGAAAAGTTTTCAAGCCAGAGGCTCATTTAGATGGATTCTTCTTGGTTTCACTCAGTTGTCAGCTATTATTTCCTGGCAGGTGCCAGCGCTGCGTTTGCTCCCTGGAGGACTTGGTCACTGTCACTTAGATTTACTATAACCTGGGTATTAAAAGTTGTAGGTTATCTAAAACAAAACTCATATGTCTGGGAAGGTACTACTGAAGAAAAATCTGGAAAAAAGGGAAACAGTGAGTCTGCCAAATATTTCTTTTGTTCTTTGTTATTTGAGTTAAATAGGGTTAATAGAGTTTAACTCTATTGAGTTAAATGTTTGTGGTTAGGCTGTACTAGGAGCAGGTAGGAAGTGTAGGTTGTTGCACTGGGCTTCCCCAGAAAGACAAACCTGGTGTCTTGTTGGGTTAGCACATTACTCAGATACTGCCTTGTGTATTCAAGGAAAAATCCCAGCTACTCTTCTGATGATGTGACTGTTTCTGTCTTGCGTAAGCGTAGTTAGATGCGGCCCGTATCCAAGAGTTTTAGAAGACAGAATGAAATCCTTGCCAAGTATGAAAGACAGGTATTACAGGCGAGTACTCTTGGCAGGCAATTTCATTTATTTTGCAGCTATTTGAAGTGGCAAGCTTCCAGATTTCCACTTATAAAGGAAGATAATTGCCTAACAAGGTCACTGGGAACAAGGAATTACAGTGGGATAGAAATTAGATCCTTCTGTCCTTCGGTAGAACAGGTCCTCTTATTTCATGCCATGCTGGAAGAACCCACCAGGCCGAAACCATGCCAGTTCCAGACACTGTGTGTGTCACATCCCCTATTGCCTGCCATAAAATGAGTTTATGAAATGTTGGAAAATGCCCAAATGAAGATTAATACGAAAACTACAACTGGGCTGGTGTGTAGTTATGTGGTAGCTTCCTTAGATGTGTAAAGGCTGGAGGAAGGTGTGTGGTTTTTTTGTTGTTCGTGTATTTTAATTCTGTGGGAATTTTCTTTTATTTTGTTGTTTGTTTGTTTAAACTGCTCTGAAGTAATTTTCTTGTCCTTTGTGTTGTGTTTGTGATTACAGTAGCTCAAGCTTTTTCAGAGAATTTTCACAGTGTCATTGAGAGATGGAATTATCCTCATTTTAAAGGAGGGAAAGTGTTATAGGAAAAGTAGAAGATTCTCATGTATTTAAGATGCTAATCTCATATTTTATTTTTAACTATACCTGTGTCTCCAAAGTACATTCCAGGTGATTTCTAGCTGAAATTTTTGGGGTGAAACTTTAAAAACTCCTCTGTGCCTTTGAGGCAGAAAACCAGCCAAGCCTGTGAAACTTCAGTGTGGTGATTAAAATTAGACATAGTTGTAAGTAACTGAAAACACATCTACTAATCAGAGATGTTAAGCAACTTCAATGGAGTTCGGTAGCAGTCATGCCTGTAATGCATGTCAGAGGCTATTATTGCTACTTTGAATGAATCATTCAGGCAACAGAGGTCACAACTTAATTTGCAATTGTATACATAAGTACACGGGAGCTACCTATTAACTAATCCTGCATTATAATATCTTTTTACTGTCTCATCATTCAAAAATGTATTTTCAAAGGAAGAGGAGCAATCTGAAAGAAGTACGTGCTTATGTAGGTTGAACTTTCATGTAGTCACATGGATCTTAATCTTTTTGATGCCGCACTGAAATATTTATATGATATTCAAATAATGCCTGTGGAATAGACACAACCAAGTGTCAATCAGCTTCCAGAAAAGTTGCTCGGTGTTTTCTCAGAAGGCACCATCCTTCAGCTTCCTGGCAAAAGAGGAACTACTGTTTGGAAATGAGCCAGTGATGCATCTAATGAAATTCCATAGCTCAAATTACGATCAGCACCCAGCAAAGATTTAAAAAAAATACTGTAAATATCTGGTTTGCCGCTTTTAATTTTGTGTTCCTTCCGAAACAAAAAGCCCCTGGCTACCCTCAAAAATAGGTGAAGGAGGAGGGAAGAAGAAAAAAAAAAAAAGGCCTTGACTAATGTTTTGAAATGGAGTATTTATGAAAGAAAAAGATCAGGTGAAAGACCTGCTGCTGAATCAGTTAGCTTGTCTATGCAGAATTCTTGTATGAGGAACTGACTACAAATGTAACAGGACTATAGCTCTGTTCATGATATTCCCGACATCCTCCACAAAATCCTCAGTGTTACTGAGTTTTACTCTAAGCATTTTCCCCCCCCAGAAATGTGTTTTCATTGGCACAGCATTGTGACACATGAAAGTGCTGGGCTCTGAAAAATCTAAACTTGTCCTTTCCTCAGCAAATGGCACAGTCCTCCGTGGCAGTACTGAGAACTTTTGAATTTAAGCTTTTGTTTTAAAAATCTAGTCCTATGGGTTGCATATGAAATGCATTAAGTATAAAGACAGTGTCAACTAAATCAGCTTCAAGCTCCAGAAGTGTCAAGTCTTTGTAGAACTATTTGGGCCACGGCAAAGCAATCTGCTTGTTTGATTGTACATTTTTATTATTATTCTATTGATCTTTTTAAATCTTAGTTTGTTTTCCCCTGCTTAGAAATGCTTCTAGAAGCCACAAATGTGGGTTTCAGAGCTTGGGAAAGAGCCCAGACAGCAAGGCTGGACAAAGAAAAGTCCCATGAACAGCCTTTTGCAGCCAGGAAGACGAGTGATGAAGTGTAAAGACAAACTTCTCCACTCATTCCTTTGAACAAAGATGAAGAATAAAACAAAACCAAGGGACCTCCTCTGTTCCTGCAGCTGCTGTGTCTGGATTTATGTTGGGCTCCAAGGCTGCAGACAGGCTGCCAGGGATACCCATACAGACGTGGTTTGGTGCCCACTGTGCGTGTGTCAAAGCACAGTAAAGCCAGCCTGAGTGGTACCAGGAAGGTCCTACTGGTGGAATAACAGCCCCTGCAGCCTGGGACTACTTCTTTCCTTCCTCCTTCTCAGTGAAGCAGGAATGGCCCATCCCTCCAGTCCCTAAGCTCAAAGGTGATACAGTCTGGTTTTGCTGAACCTGCTGAGGAGCTGGAATTCTAGTCTAGGGCTGTTGGATCCATCGTATCCCTTCCTGACGTGTTTTGCCTCCTAAGAAGACACGTACATATTTAGGAGCTCAACTGAAGCAGCTAGTTGTGACCCCTGGAATGTATTCTGACAGGGATGCTGCCACCTCGAAGGAGCAAGAGAAATGAAGTTGGCAATATCTTTATGTCCAAACACTTACACAGGAGCTACTTATTCCCTTAAATTGTGGAGTGCTTGATTCCTGAGCACAACGTATTATTTTTTTTTTCCAGACTACTTAATTCCTAGGTCTTGGGACCAGAAATTGTCAGGCACAAATTTTCAGTATCGCATCAGTCCACTCATGGAGTTGTTGTTCCTTGTTCTTTACTATGTTCTTTTAATAAACTGTGTATTCCCGTGTGCTCCCATAGCTTGCTTGAGGAGGAATATTTGTGTCTGTAAGCCATGCCAAAAGGAATGGTTGAATCCAGAAGTGATAGGAGCAAACTGAGGTGTGATGAGAGGAAAATAATTCTTCTAAGTATACTTAATGGCTTGTCAGTTGAAAAATACAAGCTGACTAAAATCTGTGATCATTCAGAACTCACAATCTACAATCTGCTCATTTGTTGGAGATGGAAAGATCTTCAATGTGCTGTCCATATCCCAAAATCCAGGCCATCAAGGTCTGTCCCCTGAATGATTTAGACATTGTTTGGTGAAAGCTAGTAAGAAAAGTAGTAATTTTAAGGTTCTTCTCCCCCTTTCTCACCTACCTGTTGCTTTTTCTTTCCCCCTCTGCTAGATACAGTTGTCATGCAGGTTTCTACTGCTTTTGGCTTTCAGATGTTTTTGAGTCATTCGTTGTGCATCTATATCTCTCTCTTGCTCTGTGGCTTCGCTTTTGGCTGTTGATGTAGGTGAAATTTTTATTTCACTGATTGGATACCAATGAGGACACAATCTTGAGTTCTTAAGTGGCTCTGGTTATCTCTATTAGGTCATCTTAAGTCGTATTTTGCATTGCATATATTGTTGGCCCTCAATGTAGTGTTTGAGCATCTCTCTCCTCCTGGTAGATGCTTAAACGTTATTTATGGAGTGTTTGTAAACTTACAGGCAGAGTGTCTGGGAATGTTTAGTGCGTTCCCATAGAGCTGAACTGTATTTTGACAGCTGCTTAATGCCACAAAGCCTCCAGTGGCTACTGCTCTCTAGTTGTGATTTCTCCACCAGATAGGTGATTTATGATGGTTGTTCTGCAGGCGTGGCTGTGATCAACAATATGGATTTTAAAATATGGGCTCTTCCATGTAACTATTGTTTGTGGGATTGGTTCAGCCCAAGTAATTTGCTTTAATTCCCAAATACGACCATAAATTCAGCTCTTTGTTCCAAGTAGAGCTGAAAGTTGATGTTAACAAATTCTATTTTTAATATTATAGTTTGTATCACCGGTCTTAAAGCACTTTGGCACATATATGTATCTTGTTTTATTAGAGCAAACTAAGGAACAGAGAAGTTAAAGGGTTTTTCAAGGTCAGACTGGAAGGAAAACAGTTCGGTTCAACTTGGGACCTTGTCTCCTTTTACGGACACTAGCCCCCTCTCTGTAGTAGCAGAAGTCACCGATTGCTGCTTTGTAATCTAATCTCTCCCTGTTCTTGTTTATTTTTGGATGTGAAAATGAGGTTTCAGTCATTGTTTGTAGTGAGTCCAACGAATGTTGAAACCTGAAAGAATGCTACTCTTACTTGTTCCCTATTTGAGAGATGCCCGCTGAAACCAAGGCGAGTTAGGGATTTGTACCAGGATGAAAAAGGAAGGCCCTTGGCTGCAGCGTTCCTTAATGGAAAGTATTTGGATGAGGTGGTGTGAAACTTCCATCAAAATAATTCCTCTCTTGTATGTAAGGAAATGGTAAAAGAAGGGGCATGTTTTAAGCCTGGTCTTGCTGTTTGTCTGTTCTGAATATAGACTGTCTTTGGATACCTTCTGGTCAGGTGGTTGAGTAGATAACATAAGAAACTCCTGCTAAAACGTACTTTGCCTAATGCTGGTTAATACCTCAGGAAGAGAATATCATAAAATACATTTATATTTTAACTTCTCTTTTTACACTTCTCTGGGTATTTCCATACTCCGTCAGTCCTTATCAGCTGGTTTTACTCAGTATTATTTATTGTGACGGTACTGGTAGGGGAAGCTTGGGGTTTTACAGAGTAACAGTTTGGTAGGATAAATAGGTTTTATTTAACACTACGTGGAGTATAAACTGAAGACTTGTCAGTTAAGGTGCCATTAACATCTACATCAAGCCTGGCCTGTAGTCTTGCCATCCAAAGCTAACATGCAGTTATGTTTGTCAGCCCTTCAGTTCTTCAACGGATTGTTGAACCTTTTGGTTGGTTCCAACATCCACCCACCAAGCTCATATACAGCTCCCCACCATGGCTCTGTGCTTCACAGGACATTGTTCATGACCTTTCTCAGGAAACGTTTGGAGCCACAGTAGTTCCCAACAACATTATTGCTTTTCATGGATTTGCATTTAAAATCTATGAAAGAAACTGAAGCAGACCTAGTATGTCCATTTGGTATGATACCATATTAAAAATAATATTGCAGTAATTTGTGCTGTATTTTGCTGGCTGCTATAGAGTTTTAAATAACTCTTACAGAATGGAATTCACATACTAAGCTCTAAATAGCTCTTGGTAGGAAGATTTTTTTACTTTTGCCATAATAATAAAATCACACTTGGTTTTCAGGCCAAACTTGTTGCAGGGCCTTTGAAAGAAGCAGCTTTTGAAAAAACCACGACTATTATTCTTGTTTATAATTTCATAAATACATATCTCAAAGGTGAGCAGGCAGTCTACAAACTGCTTGAAATGCCCCTTGGAAATTAAGTCTGTTGATTTTTGTTTCAGATGTGAAAAAGGGCTTTGAAAGAGGACTTGGAACTTTTAATAAGTATTTGTAATGGCAGATTACCTGTCGCTGCAATTCTGAGCAATATACTTACTCAGCACTCGTGTTCTCTGGTTTATGAGTAAGTGAGGAAGTTGGGAGTTCCTGC
This sequence comes from Calidris pugnax, assembly GCF_001431845.1. Classification (NCBI taxonomy): domain Eukaryota; kingdom Metazoa; phylum Chordata; class Aves; order Charadriiformes; family Scolopacidae; genus Calidris; species Calidris pugnax. The sequence continues at coordinate 553,167 of NW_015090980.1, forward strand.
AAGAATGACTCAGATCGAGAAGGAATCCATATATTCTCCCCTGTCTGATCATGGAAGCAAACTAAATATTCTTCTCCCCTGTCTGATCATGGAAGCAAACTAATTAACCTGGGTGCGTAATACATCTTCCCAAAATTGCAGAAAGACTGTCGATTCCGCTTCCTGTAGGAGACGGGATGAAAAATAGTGAATGTAAGATCAGGAACACGATGCCTTAGAAGTGGGTAGGATTGCTGTTAGGAACCTGTAACCCGCCATCCTGACACCTTGCTTAAAGTATAATATTGACGTTTCCTGTTGATTGTTTTTGAAAGAAATAGTAATATGCTGACTTCCAAGAATTTAGAGTATAATCCTTAGATATGACGGCATCTTGCTAATTCTGGACAGGCCCTTCCCTATCTATTTGGTCAGCTTCATTTTCTGGTAGATGGTGATAGTAAACGGGAAGGGATGCTTGAAGGTCAGCAATAAATGGTCACAAGCCTGAACCTCATTCTCTTGACTTTTTCATACCAAGATCATAAATGAAATACTGTGTTCCGCTGAGCTCTGAGTCTGCATGGGTTATTTGGAATAACCACTCCTTTGTGTAGCTGTTGGAACTTCACTAGGTGATGCCAGAAGAATTTTAACTTGTATCTTTTAACCTGGCTGCTGCAAATTGCTTAGAGAATCTCACTATTTTCAGTTTGGAGAGCAGAAATTAATGTTTCCATTGTAGAGCATACTGAAGGTTTATTTTGAATTAACCAAGAGCCCCAAAATATTTACTGACAAGACAAAACAAGCTAAACAGTGTTTTCTCTTATGTAGACACAGTTTTATTGTACTGGCCTATCCTAAATTTCGACATGACATTGGAAGTTATAAACAGTGACTGTGCAAACAACTCTTGCCTTAGTATCATTCAAGTTTCCTAAAGTGCTTTTGTATTCTCCAACAGTATGAGATTAATACTTAAAATGCTTTTACTTTCATTTTTTTTGTTCAAAGACTTAAAACTCTAGAACTTCTCAGATCTCCTTTCAAGGTGGGTGAACAGTCTCCTTTTTGGGCAGTACCTACACTGTGCATCACGGCCCCAGAACAACACTAAATACTCGGGGTATTTTTCACTTGTTGTGTCTGAGTCTTTCAGAGGTGACAACCCTGGGAAATTTTAACAAAGTCTGGCATGACTGGGCATTTAAAGTCCTGTAACTTGTAATTCCCCAATTTATACAAGTCTACCAATGTTTATCTACACTGCACCAAGCCTTTTAGCCAATGTTAAGTGTTTTGAGAAAGGTCAATATACAAATCCAGTTTGCTGTGTGACTAATACGATGCATTAATGTCAGCTGATAAGAATATAATTGGCACAATTTTTTAAAAGGAACTGTTTTCAATTTCTCTTAATTTGCTTATGCTGGTTTGGTGTCTTGTATCTGTCTATCTGTCATTGTAAATGAATGCTATTGCTAGACAGTGTGTTAAGATTATTTGCAATGACAGGAACGAATCTATATTCACTGTTGGTTTTTTTTTTTAATTTCTTTCTTGAGAAGCACTTGTTTTATTTTCTAAATATCCTTTTGTCCTATAAAGAGTGATAGGGCAGATGCAGAGACATCTCTGCATAGTTTTTGTGGGTAATGTTTGAAGTCAGCAACACAGGGTTTATTCTCCATTTTTCACTGTTCCTCTGGAAAAGGAAATGAAAGGAGCTTCAACAGTCTGTATCATTTGCTTGAGATGTTCGAGTTGTTTCTATGTGCAATTTTTTTTTTATACCCATCTATAATCCATAGTCCTAACAAAATAAGGGAAATATTTCTATAAAACCACTGAGCAAATACTGCAGGACATAACAGTGTTTCCATGAGTAATATTGGAAACTTTTTCCTCGGTTTCATTTACACAAGTAGATATGGAAGTTCAATTTTGCCTTTTGTCCAGGGAGCTGTTATATGTATTTGTATATCTTTGCCAGTCAAGGTTATTTCAACACTTCAATATATTCAATGAATATATGTTGAATATCCCGATTGCTTTTTGCAAATATTTTTCTCATAGCTTTTTAAAACTGAAAAAACCCTAGACCTTTGTTAGAAAAAAATGTTAGTGTAGAGAGATAATTATGAAAATTGTTGTTTTTCCTCAAGATATACCATATCTTGGTGTATATGATATATATTTGCATATTTTGCCAATAACCAGTGTTTCTCAGTACACATCTTAAATGAGCAGAGGGCAACAACAGTTAGAGAATCATGTGCGGTTCTTTCTTCCCTTCACGTTTCCCCAGATGAATTTTAAGTGCTGTTTTTTAGAATTCTGACACTTTCTGAGAGAAGTAGGTTTCGTAGCTTTACTTTCAGTGATGGATTTAGTTCTAGAACCGTTAAGAAAACTAATGCTCTCATTGGAAAACTGCATCTTGGACAAGGATATACATTACGGGAGCATAAAAAATGATATTTGCCAAACTACTTTTAATAAAGGCTTTTCACAATGCAAGCAAATATGTGTTTTGATGTGTTTTAGGTCTGAGTGATTTTTTTTTAAATTTTATTTTTATTTTTTAAATAACCCCCAAAAAAATTTTATTTTTATTTTTTAAATAACCCCCCCAGAGGCAGGCTGGGGTTGTAGATGAAAGGCTGGCGATGTAGCTGTCTGCAGCTCTTTCCCACAGGGTTGAAATTCATTGGGCCAAAGGTGATTTCACTTTTGTTTATTCAGTACCAGGGACTCTCAAATTATCCACGATGTGGACTAACTTCTTCTAGGAAGTGGGTTACAGGCATCTACTTAACCTCTTGTGAGTTGTGTGAGTTGCCTCTCAGTCCTGGGCATGTAACGTGTCTGTGGGTTCAGCGGTAATTGCTGACATGGAAAAAGCGGTATTAGAACAGGATTTATGTACTTAAAGTGCTGTAGTGGAAGCAAATATCCAGACCTGTGGGGAAAAGCCAGCGTCCTGTGGCTGGCGGAGGCAGGAAAGAGTCTTTTTGGGCTGTGGGTTGTTGTAAATAAGAGGAGAGCTCTTTGCCAGCACCCACCGCTCGCTGGTCGGAGCCGTGCTGATGGAGGGTTCGGTGGAAATGAAGGGTATTTCGGACATACAACACGCTGGGGCAATTAAGCAAGCTGTGATTAAGCAAGCTGCATAGTAAACAGTATGAACGAGCTGTTTGGCATTCAAGGAGGGAAAGAATCAAGACAGTGTGGATGGAGCTAGCACACAGAGGAAAGATTTGGAGGCAGGACTGGGCAGACCATTAAGGGTAGATCTATTCAAACAAATTACACCATGTGGAAAGAGAATTTCCCACTCGGCTGCCTGGGGACATGCAGTTTTTTCCATGCTGATAGTTAAGAAAGGGATCTTCTCTAATTGCAAGTGGGAACATTTGCATTTGGAACTATTAGGAGCATTTTGGTTCCTGTGTGCTTTGCTTCCTCGCTGTCTGTTATCTGCCCATCCCTGGTAAAAGTACTATTGCCCTGTAAGGACTGGGAAGAGCATTCTCTGCACCACGTGTGCTGTTGCCTTAGGAGCATTGTGATTTACAGCTGTTTATTTTTCCTCGTGAGTTTTTCTGTGCCAGTAGCAGCCATGCACCATCCTTTTTACCTTAATGATCTATCAGAAATGACGTGTCCTGGCAATATGCTTCCCAACCGTGACATGGTACAGGAGGTACTATTTAGTGATAGCAGTTTGGGATTCTCTATCAGAAGATTGCTGTAAAAGTTATCATAAAGAAGCACTTTTATGGCAAAAGAACATGTACAGCAAAAAGTCAGAAATAATTGGAAGGTGCAGGGAAAGTCACCAAGATTTTAACTCATTTATCCATTTAGTGATGGAGGAAATGATAGGCCATAATGAGCCAGGAAAGCTTGTCTGTAGGAAAATCATTGAATATTGTTGATTCTGTGAGGCCAACTGGGACTTGAGAGCACAGCTGTAATCAAATAGTTTGTGTCCAGTGACATTTTTTGGGTAATCTATAGGTACTCGGGCAAGTCAGTTGCATATGTCTTTTCTTCTTGAAAGTATTTTTTTAGACAAGGAATTAAGTTTGTGTGTTGTTGATCATTATGTTCATTAGTGCAACAATCCCAATAAAGTAACAAAACAGATGCTGACTTGCAGTGCTGTTAAGTGAAGTTCTTGGGTATTTGTTTTATATTTCTCTGTGTGTGTAGTGTTTTGCATATGCAAAACAAACATCTCATTTTTAAGGGATTCTCCAGTTTTCAGTAGGATGAGCACTGGCGTGGAAGCTGGAAAAAACCATGACGGGCAATACACATCTAACAATTTGATCTGCACTCATCTTCCAGAAATTTGGGTCTTTCAAGTAGTAGGAAGAGCATTTCTAGAAGGTGGAGAGAGATTTTGGCCCATCTAAAGCTCTAGGGACTTTTGCACAGCTTCTTCTTTCTTGTTTACTGTGCTTACATGTCAGTGCTTAAAGGCCTTCTTCCCCAGTAGGAGTACTAAAATGATATGGTTTTATTCATTTACCGGAAAATCACTTAATATGGCTATTAGCAGACATGTATCATAGTGTTTAGATGAAGACAGCATCCTTGTGATCACAGAGTGTGGAGTTTATGTGTTTAAACCACAAAATTCAGCAAAAAGTAAAACAGTATAGGATTGCTGTTAACTTCTTATCTGAAGGATTAAAAAGGAAGGCATTAAAAATGCTATTAAATAGTACATCTCACCCTGAGCTTACATTACAACTTGTACTGTAAACTCTGTGCTACCATTAAATAACCCAAATTTCTCTTGAGATCCCTTTATGCTCTAATTCAACTTGCTGTTAATGAGCTGTGTCTGTTTGTTCTGTATTTTTGGGAATGACAGGTGTGCTGTAGAGCTTTAAATGTTCATTTCCTCTAGAAATTGATTCAGAGGGGAGGGGACAGCTAAAAATAATTTGTAGTTCCATTTTCTTATCTGTTTTTTGGAAAACTAATCCTGAACTTTGAAATTACAGCAGGAGCAAATGCTTTTAATTAAAAAATAAGTTTCAGTTACGTTTGCTTCTTTGCGATTTCTCCTGTGGTCATTCATTATTTAGCATCATCCTGTACATCTCTCAGTGTCACTCAGTTGTGTGTATTTAATCTCTTCCTTGCAAAAATGAGAGGTGCTTTCACAGGTAGCGATGCATGTATCCATGTGTGGGTTCACTGTTTATTTTCAACCATAGAAAAAGTCTTGATCAAGTTGACTTTTACTGGTTATAGGTATTTCTTTTGTGGTTTTGGCCTTCACATCCTAAGGAATAAAAAACCAAACCAAACCAAAAACCCAGGATAAAAGGATGATTCCTATCTAGCCTTTTGAGTCTCAGGAAATAGCAAGGAGGAGGAGCGTGGCAAGGCAAGTTCAGCCCATCTTGCTGTCTAAGGTCTGATCGAAGTGACTAAGTATGTTTGTGGCCCTCAGGGAAAAAAATAGCTTCTCAAACAAACAAGCCAACCCCAGATGTGTTCCAGGAGGGAGGACTGGATCTATTCTTCCTACAACTCAATACACAGTTAATAAGCAAAATTTTTGGTTCACAAATCTTGTGTGCTTTTACTTAAAAAGCCTTGATCAAAATCATGCATCCGTGAACTGAACTGTATTTCCTCTGACAAGGCTATCTGAGCAGCAGATTTCCAGAGCCTATGAATGATGATACAGTTCTCTCAGCTAATGAATATTCTGCCTTTCCAGATGCTTGGGGGATTAGATCAGAGGGCTGGTGGCAGTATAAATTTCTGGCTCGGAGGCTTGTGCTCTGCAAGAGGCACTTAGACTGCATAATCTGCTAATGTTTTCAAGAGTGCGAAGTAAAATTGTTCTCTAATTGGAATGTTTTAGAAGGCATGTTTTGTGTTCCTGTTGAATGCCCAGTTTCTCTGTTCCCATTTTTTGCTTCTTTGTTGTTCGTATGCTTATTAACCCAGTACATTTGAAATGAGAACTTTTTCGCCCTAACAATTTCCTAAATAATTCCTTTTTTTCTTTTTCTTTTTCTTTTTTTTTTTTTTTTTTCTATAACTGACATGCTGTCTTTATGACATCTGGCTGTTTCAGCGTTAAGGGGAAAGAGCTTTTCCTCTTCAGTGGAAAGTAAAAACCCACACAATTCCAGTGTTTTGAAAATAAAGGTGATGTATGCTGGGTTGTAGAAGTCTAGCTGAAGTGTAGTCATGTTGTTTTCTGTTTGGCTTGAAAATATGTTGTTGGCATTTTGTCTTATTCCCTCTGGGAGATATAGCTCAATTTCCAGGAAACTTATAAACGTGCAGAAAATAAGAAGCTTTTGTGTGCATAATAATAAACCAGAGAGGAAAATCTTGAATGTTATACCAAATCCTAGATCAAAATACTCAGCAAGAGTGAGGATGGCGCTGTGTGTAACGCCGCCATTAAAGGATGCTAATTGAGTGTGCCTCGTTTTGGATCCCTGCCCACTTGATTATGGTGATACCTAAAAAGATGCGGTAGAAAGTACTGGATTTTCTTTGCCTATTTTCCTTTGGTTTGGTACTTCTGAAAGCTGCACGAGTAGCTAGCTCAGCTTTTGCAGTGCGCTGCTTGTTCCAAAAATATCTCCGAACCCTCTTGCAGAAACGGCGTGCTTCCTTTGGAGAACTCCTATTCACATGATAGACTCGATGTGCAGTTTTGCAATTTAGCGGTGCTGACTAAATACTGGCCAATTCCTTGAACGTTGTTGAGGAAGTGGGAGTCCAGAACCAGTCAGGGGCTCAGACTTGCCGAAGGCGTCCGTCGCTCCCTTCGGTGACATGGAGCCAGAACCGGCGTAGAGCTGGGCTCCAGGGAGTATTGCCATAGGGAAGGAGTGCAGCTTCATCCCTTTTGCCTAATAGTTTTTTTTTTTCCTCTGGCACGGAGGAGATTGTGTTATTTAATTGCAGGAAAAGAAGCCCTCTACTTACTCCCCATGTCCAAAAAGAAAAAAAAAAGTTTCCTAATTAGTCCTAAATCATGCATGCGCAGAGAAGAAGCATGGTTTGCCTCCTGTCTTAATATTTTGGACGTGCTCCCGTTTCATAATGTGATTTGATATTAATGAATTGCTCGCTCACCTAGAGCTTCAGAAGGACCTGGGTAGCCAGCCAGAGCCATTAATCCTTCCCTGTTGTTGCAGTTGCTGCTTGTCAAACGATATCAGCTTGTGCTATCAGAAATAATGAAGAGTCTTTGGGCTTCAGGCCGTGTTTCGTCTCTCTCGCGTGCTTTTAATGCCTAATGTTGGGGTTTGAAATTAATGAAAAGGACTCATTTGCACTTCTCTTTCAGACTTGGTTTTGGTAATGGTGAAAAACAGTGTGCGTGCAGTGCTTTCATCTACTGTTCAGTTCTGTGCATTCAAAAAGGAAGGAGAACTCGGGAGTTTTTTTAAAAAGAAAGTGTTTCAATGGCTATTTCTTAGGCACTTCTAAAGAAAAAGCAGCTGACGGTGCTTTCCCCCTCTCCTCCCTAAGTAGTAGTTGTGGAATATCGAAAAAGCCAACTTTGTTGCTCCAAATGTTCTTTTTCCCTTTCCAAAAAAGGACATTCAGTGTAAAGTGCTTTTTTTATCTTGCAGCATATGCTGCGTAACAGCCTGTCCTGCTGTCTATTGCGGACTCCAAAATTCCCTCAACTTGCTGATCTTTTAGTGTAAAACCCAGATCTGTCTTACTCAACGCATTTGAAACTGCTTTAAGAACAGTCAACTGTTGCTGCAGAGAATCATATGTTATCTGTCGTACGCCCAAATAAATTGGGCTGTGTGTCTTCCAAAAAAACCCCATGGAATCAGGTCTGCTTTGGCTGTTTCTTGCCCGTTATCTGCATTCCCCTCAAGCTTCCCAGGAGTTTGCGCTGCTGAGATTGAAAGAGTTGGCCAGTGCAGAAAAAGGTTTCTGATACTCATGTTTTGAAAAGTTCTGATAGGGAAAGTATCCGTAATTTTTTTTGGCCGTGAGAGTGTTGGGGAAATATCAGCAATTTAGATGGCAGCCATAAATCCAGGCAGTTCAGGGACTGCTGAGCACACAGAAAAGGCGTGGAAACTCTGAATTATCTGTGTTTCTGGCCGAGTGGGATGAAGCCAAGGAACATCTCTTGCTACATGGCTTATCTAGATGGATTTTCTCCAGACTATTGCAACACAAACAGTGACAGATTTTATTATGTCATTGTTTCTGTTTCTAGCCTTGTCCTAATGCAACAAAAGCAGAACTATCTGAAAGAAAATACTGGGGGTGGGGGAAGAAGGAAATGGTAACTACATTTTTTTTCCAGTCTTGGTTTGTAGGACTCCGTGAACTGTTCTATATGTACTATTTAAAAAAAAACAAAACAAAACAAAAAACCCAACAAAGCAAACCCCAAAATGTATAGAATTTACACTCGAATTTATCCTAGAATTTAGTATACAGAGTTGTCATTTTGAAATTATGAACCAGAAAAAAAATTTCATTTGGCAATACATTTAACAGCAAGTAAATGAAATTGTGATGTTAAGTTTCTTGTCATCTTCTCTCACTTTTCATAGTCCTGTTGTGTGATTGTTTAAAAACATTTTATGAAGATACAGGGTTTTAGAAATATTACTGCAGAAACTGTAGGTGATTGAGCTCTTGGGCTGTTTTAAAGATGCTCTTCTCATGCTTGACTTTCTGAAAATAACTTTATTTCGTTAAATATTGACTAATGACATATTTTGCTTTCATAAGTAAAATATGAAAATTGTATAGTCCTACAGTTCAAATTTTAAGGTTTATTGTTATTTTGTGTTTAAAATCTACTCCATAAAATAGTTTATCAAAATGATTGCTGGGAAGCTTCCTGTTTCCAATTATTCTTGGATTCCATAGACAGATGAATCAAATTAATTACTGGAGGAAATGAAACCATTCATTGGTGATAGTTGCACCTTAATGGCTGAATCTAAACGATAAATGGATAACCTAAATAAAAGCAAGAGTGATGCTGGTGCAGGGGCAGTGCTTTTGGAGAATCCTCCTTTTCCTGCACATGCAGCCTGTGAGTTTAGCCCTTGTTTTTGGAGAACACTTTTCAAACCCTTGGTGGATTTCAAGCTTTGAAAAGCAGCACCTGCAGATAATGTTTTTCAGCGTGTGTGGCAGCTCTGAGTGTTCGGCATCCTGATGTGTAGTGATTTGGTGTTGGTTATGTTTTTCAGGCTTTAGAAGGGTAGCAGGAGCACTCAGGGAAGTCCAGCTGATAAAGAATGCTGCAGTGTATCTTGTCAAGGTTGATAACAGCAAATACAATAAGCCTGTTCTAAACTGACTTAATTTTTAGACTGACTTCTTCCCACAAAGCATCAAAACAGAGGCCAGGGCCTGCAAGAGAACCTGCTAAAATTCTCTGTAGATTGAATTGTAGGCGTGCAATGTAGACAGTGGTTAGCAGCAAAGGTGGTGTTTCTTCTGTCTTGCGGATGGGATTATTTTGATCATCAGCTGAAACAACACCTGAGAAGTGAGTTCTTCAAGAACCATAGCCAACCTGCCTGCTTTGTGTGAGTTTTCGTGTAATGTAAACATGAAGCAACATACCTGAGAACAAAAAACCCATCATGTGCACATTAATGGTGTGCACCTGTGAAGGATGCTGATCACAGCTCCAGCATCTCTACTTGCAGGCTTTCTTGTATTATCACCAGGAAAGCAGCATAATCGCCATTGTAGGCTGTACACAAAGAGGAAGGAGGTCCTTGTTCATGTTTTTGAAAGTGAGTGGGAGTGGGCAATAAGTTGGGCAATAGTTTGTGGCTGTCTTTCCAGAAAGCCTTGTCCATTGTCAGCATGGAGGACAGGAAACACCCGTGTTAAAAAAAGATACCTGCAACTTGGAAATAATCTCTATTTTTTCATCTTAAAAAGTTATGGCTACATCTTTTCAGGGAAGAACACCAATGGGCCAGCTATGGGTGGTGCTGACTGCCAATGTTGGTGTTCTTCAGGGCATTTGTGTGGCCTTGGAAGCAGCCTCAGCAAGGAGCTAAGCAGAAAGCTCTCATTTCATGCCATCCAGAGCATTTCTGTGAGACACTGTGGAAGAGCCATGACCTGCATGTGCAGCTTTATGTCCGTTTGCAAACTGTTTTACAGAATACTACAAGGAAATCAGCAGGGGAGTTTTCTCATTTGTATTTCTCTTGGGTACATAGTCCCGTATCAGTGATGGAACAGTCCGTGCTCTGTTTGGGTCCATTCGTTTTTTTTATTCCCTTCAGTGCCCTGTGGTTGGCCCGTGGCAGCGTTTCCTCCAGATGACCCATTGCTTTGATGTTACTTCTCGTTTTGTGTAAAAGTCACAACCGCGGCTTTGGTTCTGGATTGTGTTAGAGGTGGCTTGTCCTCACTGTTTCTAACAAGGCAGAATTGCAGCAGCAGAGGAACCCCAACAAGTTAGAGTGTAAGTCCCTGGTAGCTCCTGTGCGCTGTTGGAAGGAGAAGAACTAGAGAATTTACCCTTTGTCCCTTGTCCCTGCATGGAGAAGATTTTTAATCTAACATGAATTTTGTGCAAACAGATCTTGTGAAAATTCTCCTTGGAATATTAAGATTTTTATTTATTTTGAAGATTTCTTTAAAACTGTGTGTTAATAACACATCCACGTGAAAACTAAATATTTGTTCATCCAGCAGATGTTGACGTTGATGAAGATGTTTTAAAGTTTTCCCCCCCTTGCTCCATGTGTATTATAGTTGATAGTAACATGGTTGATTTTCTTTCCGTATTAGAGAATCAAAAGCTCTCAATTTAAAAGCTTCTTGGAAATTACCATGTATTTTGCAGAATCTATCCCAGAAAGAGCAGAACGGGGTTTTAGCTTGCAAGAGGGCAGGTATCCTTGATAAAACGAATGTTGTGCTGGGCAGCATTCCATGGTGTGCTCTGCTCACTGTGGCCATCACTGTGTACTTCATCTAGAACAATGTTACTGGCAGATTTTGTCCCTAGCCCCTAACTTTTTTTCAGATTGCACGTGACTTTGAAACTGTTTGAGATATCGAACCTGTAATTTAGACTTGCAGTATTTTTGGAGTTCGCATCTCAGTTTTTCCACCATTTGGTTTGGATAAAATCACATCCTTTAGGGAAAACAGTTTGGCTTTAATACTTCATAGCAGCAATGCAGATTGCATGAGTAGATTGTAAAATCTCCTTCAATTCATAGCTGGTGTTTTATAGCAGTTCCAGTCCTTGACAGATACAGCTCCTAAGACTAAAGACAATGCTTGTTCTGTCACTTATGAAATAGTCATGGAAACTAGAGAGGGACTCCTGTCTAGAGTGCAACAAGCAAAACATATGTATAGCTTTCCATGTTTCTTTGCTTTTCAAATGTGACAAAACTTTGGATGAGTGTATTCAGCAGGGATTTTGGAAAACTTTGTTGAATTAAAATGAATCTGTTTCACTGCCAAAACCAGATAGAGTGGGGTATGTGTTTGTTTACAGCAGTACAGCTGATACTTGTCAGCTATCTCACTGCACTATCTTAGCAGAGCCAAGGATTGGAAAATGTACCTGAGGAGCAAATCCAAATCCTTCTTTCTCCCTTAACCTCCCTGCGTCACAGTGTAGTCTGTCATGTATAGTGAGATTTTGCATAAAGCCACTTAAAATCTCTACTTTTGTGGAAAAAAATGCATAACATATAATGGTAGAAAAGCTTGGCAGGAACAGATAGTTTGTTATGTAAAAATAAACTCCTGATAATTTTTTTAAAGTTGTTGTTAAATGGAAAAGCAAAAAGGTATCTTCTAGCTTCACAGTGACCTTGGACTGAGTGCATTTGAACATCACCAAAAATTCTGGGATATTGGTGTTTTCTCCTAACTGCTGAATTGCTTGTATGTAGTATTTCTGAGTGACCATCTGAGATTGCACTGAAGCCAAGCACAATCAAACTAAAAGAAATAACCGTATTCAAAACCAAGAGGCAGAGCTGAAAATGTGGCCTTCAAATGATTTGACCATCAGAAATGAGGAAGATTGTGGGATGATGCAAAATACGTATGTGTTGTTACCTGTTTCTATTATATCTCTTAATTGGGAGTTAAAGAAGTAAATGTCAAAGCCTTGTATTCTGTTTCAGGACTAACATTGGCTTGAGTCAGATGGTCTGAGTCAAATCATGCAATTGTTAGTTTAGCTTTGTCAATGCTTTCCAATTTTTTGTTAGTGTAGTCCCAGACTTACTGGAAATTGTGAGCTCAAGCTGGACTGTCCCTTCCAGCCAGAATTATCCTGCAATCCTGTGATTCTGTCAAATAAACTTTCCAGTGGGAGCTCCGTGCTGACCTACCCAGCCTGTTTCTACCTATGGCCTAATTGGGTCTTAAAGTTGTTTCCCCAGAGGTGGATGATGATGAAATCTGGTTTCTTTTACATCCATATTGAGTAGTAACTGTATGTGATGTGCTGTTGGCAAGCCACTGGAGGGTAGTTCCAAATGTAGTGAGTACAAGGTCTCTTGAGCAGCTAGAATGTGTTCCTCATTAAAACTCTTGATGAGCCTTGTGTTTACATTGCATTTGTGAAAGTGAGGTATCAGATGGTATTTGTTAATTTTCACAAAAGTTGTCTATTTTTCTTTCTTTGTCTCATCAAATGGTGCTCCAAGCTGCAATAACCAGTGGATTAGTGGGGAAGGTTTGTTATTTTATGGGGAGTCTGGATGACCATCTGCGTGGATGTGAATTATAGTCATTGCTTTCAGTTCTTCAGTGGGATAAGCCGTGGTGCCAAGTAATCCTAAACCTGCTTTCTAACTTTCTCTTACTCTACAGAAAAGAAAATAGGGAAACAGTTCGTAAAAACTAGCTCCATAAATGCTAGAGAGTCATAAAATTTTCCCATTTATTGAGAGTGGTCTCCATGTAGGGAGACTGTGATGTGCATCTAATGGTGTCAGGAGCTATAGGCTGTCTTGCTGCAAAGACTCTGATTTCACAGTCTTTTATCTAAACAACTGTTCTGGGCCTTAAGAGATATAAAAGGAATGTTAATTGCTTCTCAGGTCGATGTCTTTACATTAAAAAAAGAAAAGCAAGCAAGCATGTGCAGGATTGCTTGAAATGTTCTTCCTAGTGCTTGACCTAGCTGGTAAACAATGTACAGTCAAAAGGCCAGCTCAGCCCAGTTTCAATTCTTTTTTTTTTTTTTTTTATCGTCTCTTCCTGTTACTTTGTTAACTCTTTTCTCCTAGTCTCTCCTTCTCTGCATCCCCCATACTCTGATTGTACTAGAATTCCCTTGCTATCAAATCACTGTTTTCTCTTACCTTTTGAAAGACTAATTTTGCTTCACAAAACTATACTGACATAAAAGCTACAGGGCTAATTCCATTGCTGAAGGTGCTGTGAATTGTGAACTGAAATCTGCTGTAAATTGAGGAGCCCTTGAGAACGAGGGAAGACTGTAGTGAAACACCAATTTACTGACTTAGAAATTACAAGTGTTTTGGATTCTTGTAATTCCTGACAGTTTAAACCAGGTGACACTGTAGTGCTGGAGTTTTTCCTACCTCTTCCCTTTGCCTGGTGTGTGCGGGTGCGGAGGCTCACAGTTTGATCATTAGCTCTGGGATGCTTCCTAGGATTAGTCAGTGCCACCCAAAACCATTGCTTGAAGAGAAGTCAAGTGATATTATACTTGTTCCAATTTGATGGTGGTATTTGGAATGCTCATTGTTTTCCACGTTGAGTATGAAAAACAAAATGTGCACTTATCCAGTGAGACATCCAGGTTTTAGAAATGTCTGTGTGGGTACCTAAGTGGGAAAGTAAGTGTGAACTCGTGTATGAACTAATTACTTAGGTGGTTAATGTTGACCAAGTGCTCATATGCAGTGCAATTACTTGGTCATGCTTAAGGACATGTTACCCTTACTGTACATCTGGTAGTAGTTCTTGCTGAGGGTCCAGAAATTGTATGTAGGTTCAGTAATTTCTCAGATAAAGCTAACCTAAGGTGTTCCTTTTGTCATCTGATTGCCCATTGAGGTGCCTAAAACTTATCTGGGAATTTTTGAGGCTGTGTAGCAATTAAAAAAGAAAATAACCTGTGCTTAAAAAGCAACAGAATAATGTGAACATTAGATGATTAATTTTCCTCCTAGTTCCCCCTCCTTGTATTTTGAGAGATACTGGGAAAGGAACATGTGGAACAGACAAAACTCTTCTTCCTCCATTTTTTTCCTCCAACCCACCCTTCATTCCAGGTGTGAGGGGGGGGAAAATGTTTTTAAAAAACCCAAACAATCTATTAGTTTGTTAACTACTTATTTGATAAGAATGTTTATATACTTGTATGTTAATGAATAGGGTTTCTGTTTAAAAATTGAACAAGGTCTAAGTCAAAGGCGTAACTGCTACTTACTTATAACAGGATATGGTTAAAAGGGTGGTTTTAAGGTGTCTTTGACTGTACATGTTACATTTTTCTTGCCTCAGTATGTACCAGTTTTACTTCAGGCTCATGGTCTCAAAGCCCCATTCAAGACTTGCAGACTTTAGGGGATGGGTTCTATCAGCTGTGATGGCTGCTGAGAAACCTGTGTCGCTTCCTTACGAGTTTAAAAGACAAGTATTTTAATCTCTGATTTTTATTTATTTCTTTCCATTTAGGTCATATATCATTGTGAGCAATGGCCCCCTTCTTACGGATATCTTTCAACTCCTTTGAGCTGGGACCTGTGCAGAATCAAGGGGAACAACTACAGCCTTTCTGTGCTATCAAGATGAAGGAGGCATTGGCTACAGGTGAGGTTACAAATGGTGATGCTTTTCTGAATATGAATAAGGTTTTGAGAAATACTGCAATTCCTCTTATGCTATGAATGGTAATGAGTCCTGCTGTTCCTGTCATGTCAAGCTTCAACGTGAGCTTTTCTTTCAGAGTGGGAGGAATAACAAGTGACTTTTTCCTCTATCCCCACCTGAAAATAAGATTTATTTGTTAGTGCTTTCTTGTACTGTGCGCTCAGAACTTGGTAGGGTGAAGTCCAAGATCTCTAGTTTCTTCCTTCACCACCAACACACAACTATTCACAAAATACGTGGTGAATATGTCACTTTCACATAGGTTAAGGTGAGTTATGAATTTTGCACAACAAAGGGTTTCAAATGTTAAATAAAGCATTCTTCTCTCCAGTTCCACAAGTGACAGACTACACTTGCAGGAGCTCTGCAGGGGAGAGAGCAGTGGAGAACCACGAAGAGGGATCTGAATTGCAGCAGGTTTGAGAGAACCATCCTCAAACGTAGCGTAGTAAATGATCTTTACTGACTTGGAGGATGGATATCAATGAGAAGTGGTTTGTTGTTGTTGTAGTAACTCAGGCATTTAGGCAGAATTACTTGTTTGGAATGACTTGAACCCAAGGTCTTGTTAGCACCTCCCTGTTCAGCAGGCCCTCAGCCTTCAAAGGCCGCTTCTTTATAGAAACTGGTCCAAAGGTTTATAATATTTTGTGACATTTAGCCAGAATGCATCACTGCAGCCAAACAGGATGAGAGGGAATTGCTGTGCTGGGTTAGACCGCAGACATCTAATCCTGCCTTTATGGCTCTAGGGCTTCACAAAACATGACAGAATGCAGGAAAGGATGAATTTTCTTCTTCATCACAATGTGATCGGGCTTTCCTCTTATTTCTGAAGTAAAAGCTGCATTTAGACTTCAAGCAGAAGGTGCAGTGCCCCTTCCAGAAAATGTTGTTATCAAGGGAATGTGTTAAGTTCCAAAGAAGCAGTTTCCTAGTCCGGTGGGAGAACCTCTGAAGAAATGATCTTGAGAATCTTGCAGCTGCCTGAATGTGTGGAGGGGTGGAAGCAGTCTAAGTAAATCCCCTCTTTTTTCAGCTATCTCCTTTTCAAAAGTAGAGTTGTCCCAACATTTCTCCTCTTTGCTTGCATGTATCTTTGAAGTACTGAAAAAGGGGGGAGGAGAGTGCAGTGAACCTCGGAGCAGTGACTGATCGGGGTAATTGGGAAGGGAAACTGATGCTCCCGTTATCAGTTTGACAAGATCTGGAATAACTTTTGTTGGATTTGCATGCTGAACCATGATCAAGGAAAAGCTTATTGTATAGAAAGAAGAAAATCATTTGCCTAGTGAGGCGGCATTGAGCCAATTTGCAAACATGGACAATGTTTTGAAGCCAGTTGTGTCAGCAGAGAGACAAGGGAGGCCTGACCACAAGAGGGGTAAAAAGAGTGCTCTTCTTAAAGGCTCTTCTTTGCTGACACTTAAGTGTTCATTTGCAGGCAGGTAGTGTGATCCATGGCAAATCTTGATTAGTATGATTTTAATTACAAAAACAGCCTAGCCAGGCTGGAAGTTGTTGACTTCTTTCAGTTTTACACAGGATAAAAACGTATGTGGTAACTGATCAAAGCAGATATTAATTGGCACATGGGAGAGTCCTGCAAACGGGCTGAAATAGTTCTCTCCCCCTCTAAGAATCCTGCAGAGTATTACCAAATATTCTGTAAACTGCTGCTTCTGCAAACCCTGAATTACTGTCAGAGGTTCCACATTTCTCATATTCCCAAGGACGCCTCCCGACATGTGCCGTTTTTGATGAAGGAGTCTGGCTTTAGCAATCCAAAAAATAGGCTGGTGTAAAAGCCTTGCTGTGCAGACAACCTGCTTTTAATTCCCCCTCGCTTTCATTGTCCATCCTAATAATCTCTAAATTGTGTTTTGTTTGAGCTTTCCCCATGTATTTTCACCATAATATTTCTAAATTCTTCCGTAGTTAAGAGTACAGAGCTCTGGAAGTAGGTTTGCACTGTTAAGAACTTGAGTTTTTCTTTCTGCAGTGTTCCCCAGATTCGAGATAAAAGCTTTTGACTGAGTAGAGGAGGAATGCTGAAGTTGGCGTTGAAGTGGAGGAGGTCCTCAGGTGGCTGTTTCTGAGCATTTCAGAGTGCCCTTTGGCAAGCAGGCTTGGGTCTGCCTGTCAAAGCTGTAAGCCGTAATGCTGTTGTTGGCAGGCATTCCCTAATAAAGAAGTACAAGGACGCTATTTGCTGCCCTGGTTTGGATGGCTCAGCACAACTAAGTGGAGTGCATCGAGCAAGTGAGCAATGAATGAACACAAACTTTGCCTTGAGTGTCCAGGAAGGTTTTAAAATAACACGTATATAATTCTTCCTTTGTTGAAGTGAATGATAATTCTATTGCTAGTTTTAAGCGACGGACCACACTGCAGCTTCCTGGGGAAGGGTCCAACTATTTAATCCCCTTTGCTATTGCCTTGCTATCATAAGAACAGATGACACACTTAAGGGAAAAATGCATCATTCAGAGCTGGAGAGGCACTTAGAAAGCACTTTTATTGCAGCAAATGGTCTTGATAAATAGCAGAAATTGTGCAGAATGTACAAAATTATGTTCAGTTACCTGAGCACAAGTGGGGAATAATGAGCTCAGCAGCAAATCACAGAGAAAAACTGGGGAGGTGGCATTATGTGCCAGAGTCACTGTGAAGAGCTGGATGTGATTGCTTAGGAGGCAGTATCGTTTTGGATGTGTTAATAAGACACCCAGATCTAGAAATACGCTAAAGCTTGTTTTAGCTGTTTTCTGGGCCTGAGTTAAGGACAGGAAGAAATTAGCTCAACTGATGGCAAGAGAGACTGAAGGTGTGTATTAAGAAAAAAATCCATCTAGTAAGAATAGTGAAGCACTGTAAAACTCTTAAGGAGGGAGACTGCAGAGACGCTCTTATGGGAGGCTGGCTCAGTGTTTCAAAAAAGTTAAGATGTTTTTTGAGGTCCCTTCAGCCTTTTATTTATTCTTTAACTGCACGAAGTCTGCACGCGCTAGAGAGGACAGATAAGGCCTCGTAATATGCTTTAAAATACAGCAATTGTGGCAGAGATTGAGTACAATGCCAAGGAGAGTGAGTTATGAACAGAAGTGAAATGTTGGGATAACTTGGAAGCAGATTAATGAAATGTGGAGCTTTTCATCTCTCAGCCACCGGTTCCAATTTAAACTAGGTCAGTGTAAGACGTATCTTAATTTATCTTATAGCAGCAGGTTTTCATGATTAGGTGACATATCATGGAGATTGATACCAGAAAGCAGTCATGCAAATACTCCCTGTCAGGTTGACTGACTAAACCAGCTTCTGGATTCCAGAATGGGATTTGTCTCTCCTGGTCTCTCTGGCTGTGCATTAACACCTTCACTGCCTTTGCATGCCCTGTTTCAGGGTGAGCTTTGCCTTCCAAGTTATGAAGGTTTGAACTGAATATTTAAACTTTGTCCCAGCCACGGTACAAGAAGTAGTAAGTCCGGTTTTGGTTTCAGTACAAGGATTCGCTCTTTTGTTTTATTCTGTTGAGTTTAAGTGCTAAAGCTACGTTATTTGATTTTACAGTTTCTGTCCTTTTTTGTTGTTGTTGTTGTGGCTTTCAGAGAGAGGAAAAACTCTAGTTCAGAAGAAACCCACCATGTATCCAGAATGGAAATCAACTTTTGACGCCCACATTTACGAAGGACGGGTGATTCAGATTGTGCTCATGAAGGCAGCAGAAGAGCCGTTGTCTGAAGTGACTGTAGGTGTGTCGGTCCTGGCGGAGCGATGCAAGAAAGGCAACGGCAAAGCAGAATTCTGGGTAAGGAACACGATTAATTCCTTAAACTGGCTGACCTGGTTATGTCTTCTTTCAAGCTGAACGGGCATCTTACACCTTTTAAACTACGAGTGTTCGATCCCTTTAGAATGTGTGGCA
This sequence comes from Calidris pugnax, assembly GCF_001431845.1. NCBI lineage: Eukaryota > Metazoa > Chordata > Aves > Charadriiformes > Scolopacidae > Calidris > Calidris pugnax. The sequence goes on from NW_015090980.1 coordinate 571,972, forward strand.
GGGCTTGTAAGGCAATTATTTTAGCAGCATTTTTGAAGCAGAAAACGTACAATCAAAGTTCAAGAAATTGACAATGAAATCCATGGCATTAATGTTTGACATAACGGCCTGTATCACATCGAGTGCCTATTTTATAAAGCCTAGCAGTTTTTAGCAAATAGCAGACATTTAGATTGGATCTGATCGTTGTAATTCATCCAGAGAAAAAGAAAGGTGAAACTTATTCCAAGGCATTTCCACTTGGGATTTCTAATTTTATTTATTTATTTTTAGTAAATTTTAGTTAACTTGATGCCGCTATAGTGGGGATCCTTTAGTCCCTGTTTTTGTTATCCTGGTATCTTTTCTTGCCCCCGTGTCCCAAACAATCCTTTGTACCTGAAGTCAAGGAGTGTGGCATCTTGCCAAGTGTCATGTGCTCCTGTATCATATGGAGTGCAATTCTGAGTGTCCATCTCAGAAATGTAACAGGGGAGGTAAGGTTAGGATTTAATGTAGTTGTATGGAATGGATTTCAATTAGCACTGCAAACTGCAAATAAGCAGAAAATGTAAAAATATTACATATTTTTTATGTTGTACGTCTAAAGAGAAGGGAAAGTGACAGAGGAACGGAGGGGTCAAAACCCTGAGCCCTGTTTTCTGAAATGTCAAAGGTGTTGTTTCATTGATTTAGTTGATACGTCGCAAAGAATTTTCAATGAATGAAGGGTTTAATAATGTCATATTTGTAAAAACCTATTCTCCAGCTTCTTTTTCAACTTTCAGACCCAACTGCAGTTGCTAAGATACTGGTCCAACAAAAAGGATTGTAAGAATGCGATGAGGCATTATTGTCCCAGAGAGCTCTATAAAATCTTGAAGCAACTCTAATTAGTGTCCTGAATATTAAACTTTTCTCCAAATGCAGAAATAAGATTCAGAGAGGAATATCAGGATATCCTATAATTTGGATGAGAGCTGTCTAGCTAGAAATAGTCTTGCCCAGTATCCAGGTGCATATAAAGCTTGTTTTTGACACAATTAGCAATGCTGCTCCTTCCTTGGTAGGGGATGGATACACAAACACTTCTCTGGATATATGAATGCTTTTCCTGAACGCTGGATATGAAGAGGAGGGAGCATCCAGTTGCTTAGCTTAGTATGGGAATACTTTTTTTTAAAAAAACCCTCCTATTTTCTCTCAAGTCCATTTTTTTTCTGTAAATAGCAGGGGTTTGCTGAGTTTGTGCAAATCTAACTATCTATCTCACCAAGAAGATCTCAGAAAAAACCTTTCTTAAAGGTGTGCTTGATATTGAAGGGGCTTAGAGATCTTGCTAGGTCAGTAGGATCTCACTGGTTTGTATTCACCTGTTACATTCTGAAATCATACACTTTTTCCCCACACCTTAACTTGAATTCTGAGACGAGCAATCATTCAGAAGAGTAGTTAAAACTACTAATGATCAGTTTTAGCCAAACTGATCGGTTTTAACCAATTCAATGGTCTGAAGCCCTCTGCTTATTATCCATAGAAGAGGTACCACGTAGATGTCATCAGCATTAAACTTCCTCTGTATGACCTCAGTCATGACTTGGACAGACCATTATGCCCAGCAGAGGGACCTTAGGTCACCTACCATAGGCTATAAAGTTATTTTTGTGTATGGAGAGGCAGCCTGTTAGAATTAGCTCTAACTAACATTTTTGCCTTCTGTAAGATTTGCTGGGCAAATGTTTTGAGTGTCAGACACTGCCTTAAAGATGAAAAATTAGTCATCACCCAGTAGGATAGTGGGATTTGTGGGGGTATGTTCATGGGTATATCTAATGTAATTGTGGTGGGTTTGGGGGTTTTTTCCTTCCAAGTTGTATTTACTGTTAATCCAGGGCTACTTTGCTCTGTGCTGAAGTGAAGAATGAATCAGACTCTTTCATGCTTAATAGCTTCTTAGGTTTCATGAAGGTAGCAATTTAAGAATTAGCAGCTACTTTCTGAGCACAGGAACTGACCTCAGCTCTTGGCTTAAAAGGCATTTGTTTTTGCTGGTCTCTAGAATTTGCCACAGAAGCTGTGTGTAATGGTTTGAGGGGGGAAAGTAAAATAAATTTTGATGATACCACTTTTTCTGATTACAGAGGACAGTATTTGATATCTCTCTGGTTTGTACTCTCAATAAACATATAAAGGATTGTATAGATTATTTCTTTTAAAACTGAGTTCCTGTGCAAATTGAGTTTACTAATAGTAGAAACAGAAGTCAACAAACTTCTCTGCAGAAACGGGAAAGGGACAAGCAGAAACAATGTGACCTTTGACTGTGCTGAACTTTTGGGTGGACATCAAAGCAATGCAGCACACTAGTAAAAGCAATAGAATAAAAGCCCCTGGTTCAGCTGCAGCAGTGAGATATGGAAGAGGGTTGTGATCCAGTAGTTATCAAATATTATACTTTGAGACCCTAAAAGGAGCTGTTTAAATTCCTGAGAGTTTCAGTCAACCACATACTTCACTGTTGGTATCTTTCTTTCCATAGCTTGACCTGCAACCTCAGGGGAAGGTGCTGATGGCTGTGCAGTATTTTTTGGAAGATGCAGGTAATGTCAACTGTTTATTTTCAGTCAGTTATGTAAAAATAAAACATTTTTTCCACATTCCTTTTGTGGAACACAGGATGTAGCTCACAAAACCCCCAGTCATCTGGTGTACTGAGTAGCATTTTCTGATTTTATTAATTTGTTTTGTAGGGTTTTTTTGTTACGTGGAATCATGGTTGCATTTGTTAATTTCTAACCTAAATGTTTCTAAATGCCCTGTCTTGCTGTTGCGTTTAGCCACTTTTGGGTCTTTAATATGTCTATCTTAGTGTTTTGATGTTGGTAGAAAAGATGTAACGATGATTGAAAGGTTAAGTGTTAAAATGCAAATCTAATCAACATTCTGCCATAGCAGTTTAAAAAGTGAACAATCTGTGTACGTCAGAAATTTACACAAGCAATTTGGAGAAGAAACTAGGAGGTAAGGTAGTTATCTAAGGGGGGAAGCTCTCACTACAGTAACAAAACCAAGTATTTTGCCAGAAATTTGTGTATCTGTGGGATTCTTTCCTAAAGGAAATGATGTAAACCTCACAACTTGCTTAGCTAGTGGCTAAAACTTTCCTGTACTAGAAGTCACAAAAGCTTTATTTCTTGGGATTTGAACTGGTCTGTCATATTAGCCTATCAGTCTTACATGGTTTAATACTATGTATTTGTAAATAATAAGTGGAAAGAGTAAGCAGTAAGTTTTACAGCATCACTGGGGTTTTTTTCCCCCAATATATACAGGGAACATAGTTCTGCTCTCATAGAACAAGTTAATTGTGAAGGTACCATACATTTTTGTACCATATGTGCAATGCGTGTAGCAGTTACTAAAAAACCTACTAAAGATAGAATGTGATATGCAATATGTGACATTTCAGAGTTTTGCAATGGCAAAAAACCATCATATAGAGTCGTTATTTTGGTCTTCTTCATGAAAAGTTAACTCTTTAAAACAAAATTATAAAAAATTGTGTGACTGAAGAGTCTGAAAGTAAGAGCATTTCTCTGAAGATCAGGAGCTCTCTATGCACCAGGAATATTCTGGTTTGTATTCAGAACTGTTGTGAGCCATTATATTAGAAAACCCTCCTCTTGGTCTCCATCACGGCTTTCCTGCACAAGGCAGTTTCATGGGGCAGTGGTATGAGAATCTGTCTATTTAATGAGACGTACAGAAATCTAGTTGTCCAGGAAACTTAGAAGTTTCTTAACCAAAACTGTACAAAACCAGCTTCAGTGTTGTCAGTCGCCTGTTTGATGAGGCTGAAGCTTATTTCCTACTCTCCACACAGACGTGAGGAACAGTAGACACGGCATAAGTGAAAACCTTCCATAAGTTGCTATTAGCTGTTAGTAGGAAGGTAACACACTTCTGTGCTCTAAGTACTGAAATAATTTTACTTAGTTATTGATTAAAATAATTTAAAAATAGATACAGTGTTCTTGCAATTCTTTTCGTTGCCTTTATTAGGGATTACAGATGGCAGTGGGTGAAGCCTAAATACCAAACAGATTATTAAGTCATGCAATCATACATTAATTGGCAAGTTAAGATTCATGTGTAAATGCTCTTGTTAGACCTTCTGCTTTGCAACAAGTTCCTATTTATCTTCTGCTTCATAGAAAATTACTCACCAATACCTTTATGGTAACCAAACCTCAGAGGCAGTGACAAATCCCTTTCCAGACATTTATACATCTACATTTTGTGAAGGCAAATCACTCAGTCTGATATTTGCAGTGTTCACATCAAACATCAATACATTTTAGCATACTAACGCTCAAAATTGCAGACCTCCCTGGTGTCACTGTCTGTATGTTGCTAAATAGGCAAAATGGGCAAACACTGAATGATTTTTGGCTCATGGCTGCACTGCTGTAAATGTTTGCTGTAGTTAAATTAGCAGTTTCCAGTGTTAGAGCAGAGAAGATTGTTAGTGCGTTACAAGGATGTTTGTCTTAACTTCCATTCTTCACATTGCTAAAACCCTTAGTTAATAGCTGAAAGCTCAGAGACAGTTCACATTCCTTCCTCTGCATGTACATTTTGTTTTCTCTCTGACGTGCCTTTCCATACAGAAGTGCGTGGTGGCCACGCTTCTAAAATACTAAAAAAGGCTTGTTCTGAAACTGGTATTTCAGTTTTTCCCTAGTTTATTTGAAGGTATTGCTGCCATTAGTATCGTTGAGTTATAGGTGCTACCTTTTGTTTGAAAACCTCTGAGCGCTTTGCAAAAGTGACTAATTCTTTCTTTGGCTTGTTTTGCAAACTAACGCTGTTGTTTTTCATCCATTCCTTCTAAGTGGCAAACATTCTGCCATCTTTACACAAAACTGCTTCTCTCTGCCGGGATGGTAGGCAGCAGTATCAAGAAGTGAGTGTGTTGTTGCTCCATTATCAGATTTATTATCAGAGGAAAAAGTTTCATGGAGATCTTCTGCCATCTTCTCTCTGCCGGGATGGTAGGCAGCAGTATCAAGAAGTGAGTGTGTTGTTGCTCCATTATCAGATTTATTATCAGAGGAAAAAGTTTCATGGAATAAACAGGTATTAAAATTTGCTCCATGGTTGACGACACTGAGACATTCATTTGTACGTTCTTTTTGCAGATTGGAGCCTGGGAGTTAATTTAGGGCTACGTATGAAAAGCCTTCCCAGACCTAGAGGGTTTTTTTCTTTCTAGACAGTGTAAAACAGGGATTGCAGAGCCCTGGCTGTCAAAGAACTTTTTTTGTGCTCTCTCCTGTGATTTGGAAATAAGTTTGTGTTGGAAATGAAAAGTTTTTCTTCCGATGTGTGAAGCAGGAGAACTCCCATTTTCATTTCGGAATGCTGTTTTCTTTCTGCCCCTCCTTCTTTAGTTGTAGTATTGAAACTGGGTTATAATGCTGTAAAGCAGCTTTAGTTTTAATAGGTGGGAGTTGCAATACGTTTAATGCTTTGCTTGATCTTTGTTTATTCAAATGTAGTTAATGACCTTATCGAGTAAGAAAACCCAGGATCGCGGAGGTGGCTGTGCTGCTGCTGCGTGTCTTGTGCAGTGTTAGCAGCTTTGGAGGCTTGGGAAATAGGTTTGCATCTTGTTTTTGAGTTCTGAATTGCTGTTTTGCTGCCTTCAGCTTCCTGGAAAAAGGGTTAGTGAAGTCTTTCCTTAAAATGCTATTAGGTCTATCGGAAGGTGAGTAATTTGCATGTGAACTTTTGATATCTCAAGTATCTGACTTCTGGGAGAGGAACGTGAACCAGAGAGCTGCATATATTTTGAATATATTTTTCTGTGTGTGCGTTGAGATGAGCGCTGGGGGAAGCATGAGATTTTAGATTTTTTCTGAGGCATCAGTGAGTAACAGGGTAAGTAACAGATCTGCTATTGCAGCCTGCTTATTGTAGGACTCTAAATTAAGATTTGAAGCAAGTTTCTCTGTGAATGAGGTTTTTTGGGGAAGGATTGTGTTATTAGTAAATAATAAGGGCTGAAGAGCCAGATCTGGGCCTTATAATTGTAAACGGGGAAGTTGGTATGATTTAATCATTTAACTGAGAAAACATTATTTCTAGAAATTTGGCAGATGTGGTAGTTATTCAGTGGCACCTAGCATCTGTTTTAATCTGCGTCCGGAAGTATGATTACATTAATTTAATAAGAACATTGTGGTAATGTTATAAACACAAAGTTAGCAGTGTATTTGGCTGGTAAGGTAGCTAACATGTAGAGCAGAGAAAATTTGATATAGTTTATACACATTCACAAGAAATTTGGCTCGGATGCTGTATTTTTAAAGGCTGGTTTTACTTTGTAACTTAAAAAAAAAGAAAAGAGAAGACTCATTTTCCAGTTTATTCTGTGTTTTACCGCAGGGACTGAGGTACAGGGTACCTGTGCAGAAGTGTTAACCAAAACACCCGTGGAGATGTCCAGGCACGGGCTGTGGCACCGCGGCGGCTCCGCAGACGGTGCGAGCCCCACAAAGCCTGCAGTGTGCACATGGGATTTATGGTGTTTTTGTTCCCCTCCTGGATTGAAAAGCAGGGCTTGTTGTTTTTGGTTTTTTTCTCCCCTCCTGGATTGAAAAGCAGGGCTTGTTAAAACCCTGCTGTTTTGTTTTAGCACTTTTCTGAAAGACCACTGACTTCATTAACGCCAATGAAAGACCTGGTTCAGTGGAGACACGGTTAACAGTCGCGACTCCAGCCCAACAGGAGTGGGTATGGGCTCCGTGGCCAAAGCAAGACTTCATTCATTTATTTAGAGAAGGCAAGAAGCCCATGTCCCGTGGGTGTCCTGGTTTCTGCACAGAGCATATGTGACAGGACAAGGGGTAGCGGTTTTAAATTGAAAGAGGGGAGATTTAGATTAGACACCAGAAAGAAACTCTTTCCTGTGAGGGTGGTGAGGCACTGGAACAGGTTGCCCAGAGAAGCTGTGGCTGCCCCATCCCTGGAGGGGTTCAAGGCCAGGCTGGATGGGGCTTTGAGCAACCTGGTCTGGTGGGAGGTGTCCCTGCCCAGGGCAGGGGGGTTGGAACCTGATGATCTTTTAGGTCTCTTCCAACTCTAACCATTCTATAATACCAGTAGCTTTTCTTACAGTAGAAATGCAGGCACTATGACATATAGTATACATACCTCTTCTGTAAGGGTGCCACTAAGAGTTTGTAACACGGCTTTTTACCACTCGTGCTAAACCTTGTAGTGTAACTGCTTGGGCAGGAGACAGGTAATTTGCAATTACGTGCCAGCTTAGAGAGCAAATAGCAATGGCTTGTATAGCAGACTATTGGTATTGCTACTTAACTGTCAGCAGTGTAGAATCCACAAGTACTGAGGATGGTGGAGATGGTTAAAAAAACCTAGAGAAATACATAGCAATATTAATATCCTGCCTGTAAATGAAATGTCGTGATGATCACAAAACTCAAAATCATTTAGCATAGCAAGTTCATGTCACAGAAATGTAGACTTTTGGGAAACCCGTATTTCTGTAACTGTTTGTGGGTGGGGTTTTTGGTTTGGTTTTTTGTACAGACGACCTGTAAAGGAATCCTCTCTAGGGCCAGGCTAAAGAGCAGTTTTCCTCTGAGATAGTTCATACTGGGAAAGTCTCCTTTGTGAGGAAGAAGCTTTCCTTTTTAATGATTGCTTTCTGAGATTAATATTTTTCTTGACCTGAAGGCACACTTAACTTTCAAACAAAGGCAAGTGCAAGGCAGTAGAACAGCAAAAGGGGACCCTGAACAGAAATATTAGTAGGATTTTATAATGAAATATAAAGTTTCAGGCAAATCTTAACCGGAGCAGCCGTTTAGCTCAGACAGTGTTTTGCCTGTCCCTGTTTGAAGCCAAGTCCTGGTTCTGGGTTTCTGACAGTAGCGCTGTTATCTCTCACCTCTTCACAAACAGAACTGTGAAATGAGCCAGTTAAAATGAAAAATGAACTCTGAAAATGGTAAATATTTTTTCTATTCTTTCTTTTAAAAAAGTGTGGTAGAGCTATTCTGGAGGTTGTTTGCTTTTGTCCTTGAACTGTTGAGGTTCATTTGAGCCAATTTGACATCTCACCTTGAGGTTTATTACAGTTCAGCAGAGTCATGGCAATATTGTTTTAGCAAATGTTTTCCAGACTGCGGGTTGTGTTATGTTAGTGGCTGTAAGGACTCTGAAATATTCAGAAGGACTGGCGCTGCAGTTAAATACTGTATACAATGGTACCTTCACAGCACTTCTGGAGAGCTGCACTGTCAATTCCCAGCCCTGCTTAATGGTTTCTTAATTAATATACGGCACGGAGGAGTTGTGGGTGCTTTTGTCAGATCAGCTGCAAGTTTTGAGAAGGGACCTTGAAAGACATGAGCAGTGTGTCAGTGATAAATATTAACCACGGTTCTCGATAGAGGAAATAGATTATGTTTAATGGTGTGTGCTGGGTCCAAAATGATTAATTTCAGGTCCAGGCCGCAGAGGTCACCTGGATTCTAGTTGCTGATTCAGCTGGTTTGTACATGACTCTTTCTGACCATGTGCCAGCCCAGGACAAGCCTTCCATCTGTGGAAATCCTGACTTGCTTGGAGGGGGAAGCAAAGGCTTTCCCTTTGTGTTTGTTCCTCCTCCCCCATCCCCACCCTGCATCCGTACAGTTGTTGGGAAGTTTACTTCCTTGCAATTGTTAATTCTCTCTGCATCTTTGAAAGAAAGCCTTTATTCCCCCATTGAGCCCATGGTTGGCTGAACTTCTGGAGCAGTACGCATTAAAGGTAATACACACATTAAAGATAACTTGTTGAACACACCCATAATAAATTGAAATGAACTACACTGTCATTTCAGAGCCATCTCAGCTTCAGGTGCAGTTGACTTTGAGCTGCTGCCCAAACCTCTCAGCTTCTTCGGAAGCATACAAAAATGTTTTCAGCTATACTTTGATATGTTGGTTGATTTTGGCAAAGATATTTAATAAGGCAGCTGGTTGTGAAGACTCTGTGTTCTCACACGCAGATTTTAAAGTTTTGCTGTGCTCAAGGATTCTTCATAGTTAAAAGTATGTTTAAGGAAAGTGTGTTTTTTTCTCTTTTTGTCCTTTTTGGTTTTTTAATTTGTACAAACTAAGTGATTAGTTTATTGATTACCCTCTCAAAAATAGATGCCAGTCTCACATATTTCTGTTAAATTGGATGTCAGTGTTCCAGAGAGAAAACACTGCAGTTTCCCATATCCTGATCAAGTTTTGTCAGATAATTTCGCACGCAGCACCAGCAAATACTAAATTGCTACAAGTATTTCGGCACGAGGAGGAGCTGCGTCCCGTTTGCTTTGTGAATCCTGTTAGTTCCTCACTAAACACCGGGTTTGCTTGTGCTACAGACCCTAGGGAGGCTTTTCTCCCTTCATCTGCTCCATTATCATAGGTTATCTCCTCAGAATACACGGCATAAAGCAACACACCTTTCTCTGCTTTGTTGCTGTTACTGATTAAATCACCCTTATGAAGGCATCCTTTTGATGCAGCAAACAATCCGGGACATTGTCCCTCCGCAGACATGTTTTTGCCGTGTTTTCCTTGCACGCACCTTCCCCTCTGTGGTTGCCCTGAAGCATCTGAGGAACAGGTTGGATCATTGAATCGATGTGCTGAGACCAACGGGATGAGGTTCAACAAGGCCAAGTGCTGGGTCCTGCCCTTGGGTCACAACAACCCCAGGCAGTGCTACAGGCTGGGGGCAGAGTGGCTGGAGAACTGCCTGGTGGAAAAGGACCTGGGGGTGTTGGTCAACTGTCGGTTGAACGTGAGCCAGCAGTGTGCCCAGGTGGCCAAGAAGGACAACGGTATCCTGGCCTGTATCAGGAACAGTGTGGGGAGTAGGGCCTGAGAGGTGATCATCCCCCTGTACTGGGCACTGGTGAGGTCCCACCTCGAGTACTGTGTCCAGTTTTGGGCCCTTTACCACAAAAAAGACATTGAGGTGCTGGAGTGGGTCCAGAGAAGAGCAACAAAGATGGTGAGGGGTCTGGAGAGTAAGTCTTATCAGGAGAGGCTGAGGGAACTGGAGTTATTGAGCCTGGAGAAGAGGAGGCTGAGGGGAGACCTTATTGCTCTCTACAACTCCCTGAAAGGAGGGTGTAGAGAGGTGGGGGTCAGTCTCTTCTCTCAAGTCACAGGCGACAGGACGGGAGGAAAGGTGAACCCAGTGGCCTGGCGGAGCAGCAGAGGTGACTCCTGTTCCCAGAGGGGAGGAGGTACCTGGGAGGCGTGCGTAGTGCCAGGTTGTCCCCTGTACCTCCTGAGCACTTCTCAGGGGCAGGCAGGACGTGTGCTCCACAGGATTAAACACAGATAGTGCTGTTTGTGGACTGGGACACGCTGAAGGGCAGCAGCTGATGGGGAGTTTCCCTTGAGTGAACTCAGTGGCCTGATGGAGCAGCAGAGGTGACTCCTGTTCCCAGAGGGGAGGAGGTACCTGGGAGGCGTGCGTAGTGCCAGGTTGTCCCCTGTACCTCCCGAGCACTTCTCAGGGGCAGGCAGGATAGGTTTTTCCCTGAACCAGTGGCCAGTTTCTCAGAAAAGCGCATTAATACCTCGTGAGGGGAGGAGGTACCTGGGAGGCGTGCGTAGTGCCAGGTTGTCCCCTGTACCTCCTGAGCACTTCTCAGGGGCAGGCAGGATGGGTTTTTCTCTGAACCAGACGGCCAGTTTCTCAGAAAAGCGCATTAATACCTCGTGGCAAAACCCAGGGACCTTTTTTGATCATTGTGCTTAATCTTTCCTTAATCTCTGAGCTGACGTTGTCCGTCCTGTTCGAAGACAGTCCCTGCCGCTGCGGTCTGCCTGCTGCTGGCTGTGGCTGATGAATTAGTTGATGGAACTCAAAAAGGTATCAAATGATAGGTTGTGTCCCGGGTTCAGTGGTCTGTTGGAACAGCAGCAGTGGTAGCCAGGTAAAAAAAATGACAAAAAGCCAGTGTGGCTGGAAAAAGAACAAGAGGGTTCCTGCGTGACCTTGCAGCAAGCTCGGGCGTTGCGGTCAGTGGGACTTGGCAAAGGAAAGAAATCTCTTCCTATTGGTGTAAAAAGCAAAGCTCCTGCAATGCAATGCAATGGAGCAAATAAAAACCAATTGCAATATTGATCAAAGGCAGCAATGCAATGGAGCAAATAAAAACCAATTGTACTGACAATGGAAAAATGCTCTTCTGGCTTTTCCATTACTCCGCTGTTGTAGCAGCTCCCACCTGCACACGGCAGTCGCCTGTCACCCTCACTTTCAGCCTGTGAACCCTGTCCACGTCTCCCACAAGCTGCTGGGTGGGATTGTCCCGCAACAGCTCCTCTCCATGGATGAGAAACGTGTCCTAGGGTTAAGTTATCACTTAGTCTCTTTCGATACACCTTCATGGGGTTGCCTCTGTTACAGACTCTTCCTGTTATTTTCAAAATGTGCAAGTAAGATTATATAGTCTGAGTTATGGCTGAAAGATTGGGATGCAAGAGGCTCATTTTTGTAAGAGAAACTGAGACGTTTCCTTGGAAATGAGTGGAAATAACTATAACCTGTAATGAGGGACCTGTGTGAGCCAGCTGGACTCAGAGCCTGAGAATTCTTATGTTGTTTTATTTCTTTGCTAATGCTGTATGTAATTACTATGTAGATAATATTAGATGCTACAGTATATACATATTACGTACCATGACTGCTACAGTATTATATAGCACTATATATTGTAACCCCATGGGGGCTAGGAGAGGCGAGGGATGAGACAGGGACATGTTGAGAGCTATAACATCAGCGTTACCAGATAGGGTAATGGAAATTCTAATCGAAAGACTGATTTGTCCTCACTGCTTAGTGATCCTGGAGGCCAGGAGAAACCCATCTAACAGTAGTGCAGCTCGGTGGTGGCTTGGGAGGTCCTGCAGCACCATGAAAAGGCTTCTGCTGAAGGAGAAGACCCTCCTGCTTCCAATAAAACATTTATTCCTCTTGCATATAAATCACATAATGTATAGGAGCTTATATTTTTTTCAAGAAACAACTGTGTGTGTAATTTCTGTAGCAAGACTGTGCTCGATCCCTGCTTCTTCCTCTCGGCTCGTTTGCTGAAGGCTTTTTTGGAATGAGCAGGAGGGGGAAGCGCTTGCAAATGGCACAGAGACGCCTGAGGAAGCAGCGAGTGTGTGTCTTCACACTTGTGGGACTGAAAGTCTGCAGAATGCAGGTGTAAAGTAAATAGAAACACAAGTCTGCAGCAGAAAGCCAAACTCAACATTTTGGAGAAATAAATATTCATGTTTGTAATACCTTAAAGTATTAAAAGTATGTCTTCTTGTCTCCCCCTTAGATTGCAAGCAGTCAATGAGGGAAGAAGAGGGGACAGTAACTATGAACAGGAGAGGAGCTATCAAGCAAGCCAAAATCCACTACATCAAAAATCATGAATTTATTGCTACCTTCTTTGGACAACCTACATTTTGCTCTGTCTGCAAAGACTTCGTATGGTAAGAAAGAAACGTTAAGCTTTCCCCATCCTCAAAGGCTGAATAATTGCAATATTCCCTTCAGGTATATTGAGGCAAAACATGGCATATAAATTCATGTGTTGGGAAATGCAAATAATATATTTATTCTTGTCTCTTTCACACTAAAAAATAGAACTTGAACAATTTTACCACTGAAATAATTGGCAAAAATTTCATCAAATGAGATCTGGCTGTTGATCAAGAGCAGCACTTTCACAAGAGGGTGAGGTCGGTGGATCTGAGAAAATCGTGCTCAGACTTTGAGATATGAAGTGGCTGATTGCAGAGTAAAGCCCCTTTAAGGGCAAAAAGCTGGATCTCTTTCATAGTAAAGCCATTTTCATAGGAAGTCAGATCAGGAGATTTCCCCTGTGACTGAAACCTTGTCTTTTCTGGGTTTCCCTCCAAATTTGCTGGTCTGTGGAAACACACCACCTTATCTTCTAAACCTGCCTTTCTAGGAGAGGAGTCTGAATAGCAGAAGTTAGACAAGTTTTTTGCTTGGAAAAAATATTCCCATATGCAAAGGATTGATTGGTTGATGTAGTAAAAATAAAAAACCACCTGTTATTCCAGCAAATACATGCTTTCATGATTTCCTTCTTTATCGTTTATTTTTCAGGGGACTCAACAAGCAGGGATACAAATGTAGGCGTAAGTTAATTTTGCTTTTTTCTTCTACTACGTCCCATGTTAACCTCTAGATTTAATAGTTACTGTTGAAAAATCTTTGGAAAACATTTATGGCACAGTGCAGCATCACCATAGGTAGCAGTAGATATTAAACCTGTGTCTTGCAGGATAACCTAAGGCTGTCTAATGATGATTCCTACCTGAGTTTTTAGTATGAAGATGTAGACTTGGCTATTTTTCTAATTAGTGTGTGATGTGGTTGAAAAGTTCCACTCATGTATGAGAGCAGTTTGGATGAAACCTTTTCTAAAATGAATTACAACCATTGGTGGGTTTTACAGCTGAACTGAAAAGCACTTTTGACTTAGCCTAGATCTCTGTGCATTGCTAAAAACAGTAGGGGAGACATCAAAGGGTAAAACTGAAAAGCATAATATTATCTTTCTGTTACCAAGTGCCGGTGGCATTTCCTAATGGCAGCAGATTTAGTTTAGAAATAGAGGTCATGTCAAGAGAAAATGGGGGGCAGCTGCTCTAAAAAGTTTGTCATCTTGATAGAAAAGAAAGGTTTTGGTGTATATAATATGATGTAAAGGTGTGTGTCTTGACGTGGGGCTGTGAAATGTGAACGCCTCATCCCATGTACTCCTTATCTGAAGGAATCCTTTTTTTTTTTTCTCTTGTGCACATCGTGAAGAATGCAATGCTGCTATTCATAAGAAATGCATCGATAAAATCATCGGGAGGTGTACTGGTACAGCTGCCAACAGCAGGGACACAATGGTAAGAGCTGGAATGGTATTTTTAGAGTGTAATTATGTAATTAAGCGCTCCTGATTTAACAAAACCTTGTGTAGAAAAGGCTGGGTCCGTTTGGGAGGCACTTGGCTCTACAATCTTGAGTTAACTGTCTTCTCCTGAAGGTTATATGTAATGTGTAGTGGATGAAACTTTAAAGCAAGAAAAGCAGTTAGAAGCCCCGCGAGGGGGTGGGTAGGACTGGACGGGCAGGTTCTTTCCCTGCCAGATGCTGAGACTGGGGCTATTCCAGATAAAATGGTGGTACCTTTGTAACATCCAAGCCTTTTCCTGTCAGGAGCTCGGGCCTGTTTTGGGTAGAGCTCCTCACCCCCTCTGCCTGTCCTCAGTTTCAGAAGGAACGTTTCAACATTGACATGCCTCACCGCTTCAAGGTTTACAACTACATGAGCCCTACCTTCTGCGACCACTGCGGCAGCCTGCTCTGGGGGCTGGTCAAACAGGGCCTCAAGTGTGAAGGTAGGGAGGAGGTGGGAGGGCGGCCGGGACCTCTCCGTGCTTTTTCCAGGGGTCCCACCCCCACAAGAGATGAGCTGTTTGTACACGCTCTAGATGTGTGTTACACAGAACGGGGTTCATCTCATCCACGCGTGGTTGAAAAGGCTTTTGTACTGGAGAGAGACTTGGCTCATGTGACGGCTCAGCCGAGGGGAGCTTCTCAGGGAGGCAGGGAATGTGCTGCGGAGGAGTCATCTCCAGTGTAATCAAAATTCCTGCTTTGGGAATAGCTGGAATTTGGTGGGTCTGACTCAAGGTAGCGCCTAAAAGTGTGTTGAAAGTGTTTACTGTAAATACGGGTCTATAATTCTCCCACAAAAAGGTGAGATGATCCTTATTGTAACACATTTTGAGAATAACGTAATAACGATTGGATTTTCCCCCTTTTGAATGATTTTTGTAGCCTTCATCAAGCTAAAGATTAAAACTGTAATTTTATTAACAATGATAGATCCGTGTCCAATCTGGGTTTATAACAAGGTTTCTGAACTGCACAGAGAAACAGCCCTTCGTGGTGTAACGTCAGAGAGTATTTTCCTGGTGCTTCTATAACCATCCCTGTATTTCTTTTAGAATGTGGGATGAATGTACATCACAAATGCCAGAAGAAGGTGGCAAACTTGTGTGGAATAAACCAGAAGTTGCTCGCTGAAGCTTTAAATCAAGTTAGCCAGGTATGCTAAAGAGATGTACTGGAGTGAATAAGAAAAGAGAAAGTTCGTACTGCCATCATGTTATTTATAACAGTAGCTGCTAAATGTATTTCTAAAGTAATAATGCAAATGTGATTTCAACTCTTCCCTTCCTCCTCAGAAATCTACACGAAGGTCTGATTCTGGATCTGTAGAAAGTGTTGGTATTTATCAAGATTTTGATAAGAAGCCTAGAGGTCCAGGGGGAGATAGAACAGGTGAGAAAAGCTACAAGGTTTTAATTTAGCCATTTACCTCCCAGACTACACAAATATAACAATTTAAGTAATTATTCGTTCTTGCCTTATGTTAGACAATTTTTGGTTTTTTTTTAATAAGCACTGTTAAAAAAAAAAAGCATATATTTCTTTTCACCTTCTCCGGCCACACAAAATGCTTAGATTAACTTTGGACAAATCCCTGTAGTTTTGAGTCCATGAGCACAGCCATCCTCCTGCAAAACATTTTACTTGCTGCCACGCAGTTCCCCATGATGGAACTGGGGGATGCTTCCCCAACCAGTCACACATCCACAACACGCTTCCCTGTCACCAAAACCTCATGCACATTGTTAATTACCTTGATTGTTCACAAGCCATTTAGGAACCAATGACAAGTCCTCTCTGTTTTAGGATGTAAGTAGCCAAAATACTACTTGAGATTAAATGGCTGAAATAGTTTAAGTCGTACCTGGAATCCTGTCTGAACAGGTTCAGAGCAGGGTTGTGTTGTTTGGGTTTTTTTTTTTTACTATTGCTAAAGAGCTCCAGCATTGTATAAGCCTTATTTTCATAACTGCTAACCTAGGATGATTTATGCAAAAATAAAAGCAACAGTAGAAGTAATGTCTTACCAGATGGGAATCACCGGGCTCAGTAAGAGATAATGGGTGGTTCAGGGTTTTATATATTCATCCATTCATTGAACTAATTCTATTTAAATGCCCAGTAAGAAAATTATTTTTATAATTCTTATTGTACTTGTTCTGGTTTGCCACAACAGGTGGGTTGGTTCAATACTAAGTTAAGGTGTAGCCGCTGTGATTCCTCCTGGGGTTATTGCAGACACTGGGCAGCTTGTGGAGCACCCACAATATCATCTCATGGTTATTATTAGTGCAGTGAAGGTAAAAAAAAAAAAATAGAGTTATTAATTTTAGGGTATAACCAGGATTAACCTGTATGATCATGCTTCTCAGCCAGCATTTGGGCATAGATCAGATCTTTTTATGGCCTCTCTGCTTAGGCTGAGGGAGAGCCTGTTCTGTGAACAGAAGAGAAATAATTCGTTTACAAGCAGTCCTTGTGAAGTATATTTTTCTCCAAATTCTGCTCTGTATCGTAGGGGAAAGTTGGGGCCTTAGATTTTTATAATGTCTGTCTAAGTATTGCTTAAACCCAGCATCAGAAACAATTCCAGATCAATTCAAATCCAACACCACCAAGTGCGTTCATGTCATTTAAACTTTGTTGTAAACTTCAGGGGTTGACACCATCCTGTTGAGATTCACCAGTGTCCCGGCAGCAGATGCACTGCAATAGCGTGTCAGTGCTTATTTCTTAGTGGTTGGTCTGAGTCATGCACGATTCCTGCAGACACTGAACTTTAAACTCTCCGTTTCCATCAGCAGACGGCAGCGAGTACGATAAGCTCTGGGAGGGAAGCACGGCCAAGACAGCCTCACGCATCGCCAGCAGGAGGAAATTCAACATAGACAGCTTCGTCTTCCATAAAGTACTAGGGAAAGGAAGCTTTGGAAAGGTACGTAACAAACTTGGGGAGTTTTAAGGTGACTGCTTTGCTTGGTCTCTGCACTGTGGTGGGCTGTCTCCATTCACCAGAGGGGCCTTGGGATTATCTACCTTGGGTAGATCATCTTTTGGCAGAGTTGAATATAGCCATCTTTGCCAAAACACGAGAAATTCATCACCTGAATCTTGTCTGAACTCAAAAGTGATTGCTAATGCACAACGTTTTTTCAGTTATTTGGTATGGAGGCAGAGGAACTGCCCTTTATGCACCACCGTTGAAAAGGGGATTTGATGTTGATAATCCCCCTACAGCAACAGCCCGACAAGGCTGGGGCAGGGGGAGGTGTGGGGGGAGCAGCACAGCCACCACTGACTCTGTCCCCTCCTCCCCGTGAAACTACAGCTCTAATGAGGGAAAACTACAGCTCTAATGAGGAAAACTACAGCTCTAATGAGGGAAGAGGCTTTACGTGTCTTCTCTTCAGACACGCTCAAGACGCTGACAGAAAAACAGCCTTGGAAGCTGCTGTGCCCATGTTATGTGGTCCCTGAGCCCCATCTCCTCATCTCTGTGCCCACCAACTTCCCAAATCTCCATCATCCTTCCCATTTAAATGCTTTGTAATTGTCACTGCACCCGCTAGAAACGCCTCCAACTCTCCCTCCCTGATACCATCAGCACCAGTCTCTCCTACACGTGCTGTAATCTCTTCTTTTATTTTTTTTTTTTTTTTTTCTTCTTTGTAGGTTCTGCTTGCTGAGCTGAAAGGGAAGAATGAATTCTTTGCTATCAAAGCTCTGAAAAAAGACGTGGTGCTCATCGACGACGACGTGGAATGTACCATGGTGGAAAAGCGGGTCCTCGCTCTCGCGTGGGAAAACCCCTTTCTCACACATCTTTACTGCACGTTTCAGACAAAGGTAAGAGATTTAGCCTTTTAATGGATGCTGTCACCAGCAGCCACGTGAAAGTAAGTTAGTGATACAAGGATGAAATTTCCTTGTGCCCTGTGCAGTAGTGCACTGGCCTTGTGGAAAGTCAGTATGGTTATGACCCCCCCATACGTGGATGAAACCAGAATAAGATCAGAAAGACAATCTATACAGTCTGGAAAAAGAGGCAGTTTAATTTAAATCCTACCCTCAGTGAGGGGGGAAAAAAAGATGACTGACACAAATAGAATTCAGTAAGTCTGTTTAAATATATATTTTTATTAAGTCTAGAATCCCACAGAATACAAAATCAGCCATTTAGCTTTGCAGTACATGAGCAGACTACACAAATCTGTGGGAGCCTCATATGCTCTTAAGGGTGCACGAAATAGAGGAATATTCAGGAGAGGAGCAGAGTGGCTGCTTGGTCCCCACTATGTGCTTGCAATGGCATTAGTAATTTTTCCATTCACTGGTTCTTTGCAAACAGGATCATCTGTTCTTTGTGATGGAGTTCCTGAACGGGGGAGACCTGATGTTCCACATACAAGACAAGGGGCGTTTCGATCTCTACAGAGCAACGTGAGTCCCCACCTTTGGTCCCCACCTCCTTCAATTATTTTAGTCTCTGTGGTTTTACTGCTTCTAGTTCTGCAGCACTTACCCGCAGCCTTCTGCTCCAGTTTCAGTGGCTGAGGATTGAAAAGGTATTTCTGGGCACTGGTTTAATACAAGGAAGAAGCTCGTTTAATGCCGTGTGGAGTTAGGGCTTCTTAATTTATGTGTTTATGTGATGTTTTACTTCATGGGATGCTTGTACCTAGAGATGCTAAGTAAAGGGCAATACAAACCAGCAATGAAAAGCAAACAGTACAGCTTCAGTGTCCCTTAGGACAATATTTTGATGGAAAAATTGGCAAACAGCATGGGGAAAAACCCCAACAATGACATTATTTACTGGGATTGCCAGGCTGAGGTGACATACAGAAGGAAAACCTGCACGTTCCACAAGGTACTATAAAAGGGGTGAGTGCTTTGTTTGTAAGTGCAGTTGTGTCCGTTACCTACGGCTCAGAGATCACTGGACCTGAAGTAAAAGATGCAAAAATATTATTATTACTTTATCTATCATAACTTTTTAGTTTTAGGTCAATTTCTACCTCTCTCACCCAAAAGCACTAGGGCTTTAATTGTATCATTGAAGGGACATACCCAAGGCCTTAGAAGTGACAGCTCAGGGCCGTGGACCTACCCGTGAGCCGCAGAGCTGTTCTATAACCAGACTGGAAAACTGCTGGTGTCACCACGCGCTGTTCCAAGGGACACTGGATGGGATCAGATCAAGGGGTCTGCCATAAATAAAGGGGCCACCTCCTTCCTGCTCTGCCAGCAACAATCCAGAGGCAGCCCCTCCAGCTTCCCTGCATTCCAGCAAACATCTGTGGATCTGGCAGCCCCTCCTGGTGGCCTTTATACCTGCTCCTGAAGTTTTGGGTCAACATCCATTCTGCTATACAGAAGTGGAAATAGTTTTATATCTGTTCAATTGGGAAAAAAAAACAGGTTTTAATACATTTTGAGGGCAGGGGGAAGCATTCTTTTAGTATTTCCCTTCATATCCTCTGGGTTATTACCTCCTTTTTTGAGATTGTCCCTGAAGTGATGCCACTTTTCAGTCTCTGATGCCACTTTTCAGTCTCTGATGCTACTTTTCAGTCTCTGCTGTGGCTGGGCAGGTGGAGGGAGAGGGGTGAGGTCCATTTCCAACTCAGCCCTTAGTGCCCAGTGCCCCCTGAAGCATCCTGCCAGCACTCAGCTCCCGGTGACTCCCTTTCTAAAGGCAAGGGCGTAGCACTAAAAACATACAAAGGGCATTCAAGAGTAGAAAAGGGCCCGAGTTCCCTGCTGGAAGCGGAATGAAGCATTAAAGCAAGTTGCTGTTCTGTCCCCTCTGCTGTTTGGTGTCAGATACTGCAGGTGTGTGGTGCAGGGATTAACTCACAGCTGGCAGCTATGGAAATACGGGTATGTTCATATTTAAAGCGTACAGTACGTCTCACTCCATAAAGAGACACTTACAGCAGCTCTTTTGGCCAGCTCCCCGGACTGTATTTTAACTGAGTAAGACAGATTAAAAGATGTTTTGTTCTTTTCAGGTTTTATGGAGCTGAAATTTTATGCGGGCTACAGTTCCTTCACAGCAAAGGCATTATTTACAGGTGAGTACCAATAGCTCCAGCCTGGGACCTGGGAGTTGGCTCAGGGCTTCACGCAGCTTTGGGTTACTGATTGATGGGACAAGTCACAGCTGTCACTCAGGGACCCAATGCTCTTCCAAGGGCATTAACGTGCCTGAGATGAATCTATAGCTGTGTGGTTTTTTTCCTTGGCAACTAGAATGATGGAATGTTATTTGTGTTACACAAAAGCGGGCTTGTTTCAGTTATTTTTAAACACTGCCTTCAAATCATGAGTCTGTCTATTTTGGAGGTAAGGAAGAGGGTCCTTGAGGCCATTGATTCCTCCTGGCCTCCTCCACCTTTCTGAGGTGGAAGCTGTCTGCTTTTGCCTTCCATGGAAACCACAATATTGCTGCCTCTGCCTCACCAGGTTGAAATATCAGGAGCTAGATCCTGATCAGCCGCTAAATACCCACCCTACAAGAGATCAGAAGTTTATTTTAATGTAGTTTTTGTCTCAGTTTTCTTTATCCAGTTTTTTCACCCCAGCTTCAGAGCACCATTTGGTAACTACTTTCTCAGGTAGCTCTTCCCTCTGTAACACACAGGTACAAAGAATAACGGCTGGACTTGAAACATCACACCAGGTCCTGGGTGAATGTGCCCCAAACATCTGCTATTGTCCATCTCCCTCGATAGAAATGGGAAACATGTTGGAGCATCCCCCCCTTTAAAGCAGTTTTCTGAAGTTGGAGACTAGTAAAAAAGTGTTTCTAAAGAGGATGAACGTTACAGGGATCCTCCTTGGGGAAAGAAAGGGGATTCTCACGAGCCTGTCTGCCTCAGAGAGAACGGCCATAGCCCAGGAAGGCACTTCGTGCCCCCCACTGCCTTCCCACTGCCTTCCCACTGCCTCCTGCTGGGTTTTATGCAGGGAAGGATCAAACTCCGGGACACGTTGTCGTTGGCACAAAATCCTTCCACCCCAGACTTTCTAGACCATTTTTAGGCTCACTGTTAAATTTCCCTGCGTTAAATTAGAATGTCCCTGGAGGGAGATTTCATAGTATGAAGTATTTTCAGAGAAACACTACCCTTTTCCAACAAAACACCAGCAAAACAAAAAGTACTTTTTTTCCCCCCCAGGATGTTTACCTGTATAATCACAGAACCTGACCTGGAGCAGTTTTAGGGGGGACATTACATATAGGTGCACGTCCATACAAAAGGCTTTAGAACTTGCTGTAGGCAGGCAGGGCAGTGCCCTAACTTATCCTGAGTGTTCCCCATCTCAGATACATTCAGTTGACTCAGGTGACACAGCAAACACAGAAAGATTTACGTTGCATTGCATTAGATCATGGGAGTCTTGATTGGAGCTGCAGCTCCCCCTCTGAGCAACATAAGGACCTGATCCTGGGAGCCTAAAAGGTACCAAGGAGAAAGAGAAAGGAGAAATTGACGTTCTCACATATAAAATTATCTGCTCTTTTCAAGTCTTTCTTGGTAAGCAGAAGCTAGGTTCGGTTTCTCTTCAGCCTGCCCTCCTTGGTATGTGCTTTTGCAGCCAGATGGACAAAAATACCGCATCCCAGCCAAAGGGAGGGAATGTAGCTTTTGGAAAGTGCTGTTAAAAAGCTCTGACTTGATTGAATAGTGTTATTCTGAAAATAGACGTGAATAGGACAATTCACAGACCGTGGCCACAACACATGAACCCCCTCGTGCTGTAACTAGGACCAACTCCCAGGTAGCACTAAAAGCTGGGCAGGCCTCAAACAGTCGTGCTCCTGCCAAACGCTCCCAAGAATCCAACAACCTTCCTCCTGAGCTCGGGAGCTGGGGCAGCGCCGCCGTGTCGGCTGGTGGGGATGGAATGGACTCACACCTCTTCCAGGAGCAGCAGATCATGGTCGTGCTCATGATGGAAGAGCAAAGGCTGAGGATTATAAGGTCACACAATGTATATACACCTCAGCCTCTTGTTCACTCTGACAAGCCAGACTTCTTCTCCCCACCACCTTCACCTACAAAAGCACTATTTTATATCTACCGTGTTGATGGATGATTATTTTCTTGAAAAGCCTCTCTGTGGGATGTAGGGAAGGTGTTTATCAGCGAAGAAACTGCACTCATCTCAACACAAAAATGACTCGCTTCTCCTTAAAAACCTAATTATATTTTTTTCCCAAAACACTTTTTGCAGAGACCTAAAACTGGACAACGTGATGCTCGATAAGGAAGGCCACATCAAAATAGCCGATTTTGGAATGTGTAAAGAAAACGTGGTTGGTGAGAACAAGGCGAGCACTTTCTGTGGGACCCCAGACTACATTGCCCCCGAGGTCAGTATCTGGCTGCGGGGACGGGCTCAACGCACCCAGGGTACCACGGCCCCTGGGAGTAATCATCTCTTTCTAGACTAATAGTTCAGAAATGTAAATAGTAATAGCTAAAAGTCTAATTAGCACAGAAAAAAAAAAGCATTAAATATGAGTTCTCTGTAGAAAGTACTTGAGACTTTTAAGTATTCTATAGCTGCCAGGTTAAAAAAAAAACCATGGATATTTAAAGTTAATGGAGAAAATTTCTGAATGAGAGCAAAGGCCTGTCCCCATTTCCACCAGCAGCAGCCAAAGATAAAACTACAGCTGCGCATCAGTGTCAACAATTTGTCAAATACCTGGTTCCCCTTCCCCCCCAAATATCCTAGTTATTAAAGGTTCTCTCTTAAAATCCCTCCTCTGATTTTTGGTATATTTTGCTGCCTTTTACTAATTACTTGTATTTCTTCCCCTGCACTTCTGTGGAACAAGATCCTGCAAGGTTTGAGGTACACGTTCTCAGTGGACTGGTGGTCGTTTGGGGTCCTGCTGTACGAGATGCTTATTGGACAGTCCCCTTTCCACGGGGACGATGAAGACGAACTGTTTGAGTCAATCCGAGTGGACACCCCTCACTACCCGCGCTGGATCACCAAGGAATCAAAAGATATCTTAGAAAAGGTAGGGCTGATGATCAGCAACTCACAGTACTGGATATGTTCAGGGAGGGACAAATCTAGGCTTTTAAAAGGAGCTGGTCAACACAAAGATAATTCCTTTTACAAATGGAAAGTCAGGGCAGATTAATTACTAATGGTCTGTTTACTGTGAGCAACTTTGGTTCTTTTAGCAGTACACCCATTATTCTCCCAGTGCCACCTACCTTTTGAGCAGAGTTAAGACTTTACTGGGTCATCTTCTCTTGCAGCTGTTTGAAAGGGATCCAACAAGACGACTGGGGGTCACTGGGAACATCAGAGACCACCCTTTCTTCAAAACCATCAACTGGACGGCGCTAGAGAAGAGGGAGGTGGACCCTCCTTTCAAGCCAAAAGTGGTGCGTGAGTTATTCCTTGTTCTGCAGCAGCCACGGGGTGATTTCTGTCACCTGCTCAAACCATCCCACTGCAGGTGTCCCCTCACAATTTATAAATGAGATAGTTACGTATCTCACACCCCATTTTCTTGGATGGTTTAGTGTTAAAAAGGTGCACTGTATTTCTCAGATTGCCCTGAAATTTTCAGGGAAATCAAGTAACAGTTCTGATAGCCATTCTTCTTCAGTCTCTAGATAATTGGAAAAATATGTTTTACATGTCTCGATGGTGGAAATGTTGATAGTTTCTCGAGTTCTTCTCTTCTGTAATGCCATGTGGGCGGAGGACCTATAACTTGGGGCTACCCAAGTTTAATTCTTAAAAATTAAGTATTCTTAATTAAAAATTCTTTCTCAAAAAAAGAATACTTCCTTCCTACCCTGCAGGAATTCTCTACAGGCATTAAATAAGTGCTGTTCCAAACCCACCCGAGAGTGTCCAAGTGGGCAAAAAGATGTATTCTCTGTACTGTTTGTGCCTAATGTTACCTGAAAAAACCATCTAAAGAACAGTCAGTGCGTTACTCTCAGTCTGTAGCACCAGGGGATGATGCTGCTGCTTCGTTTCACCTAGTTAATAAATCCCAACTGGTTTTCCTCCACCCTGTTACTGGTACAATGGTGGGGAGGTATCACAGTCTCTTTAACGCGTACTCACGCACTGGATGGAGGGGAGCTCTCCCAGTTGAGATCAGAGGCTTAATGTTGCATTTTCCCTTAGGAATGGGAACTCTGGAAACAAAAGGGTCCTACAAACAAGTAGCCTCTGGAGGTTCAGGGTATAAAACATAGTTTTTAGTTTTACAAAACATGCAGAGATTTTCTATCCACACACAAAGCAGCTGCAATAGGGCATCCTTTTTTTTTTTTTTCTCTGAACAAGTATAGATTGTAAAATGCCTTCAGGAATTTAAAACTTCTTGGTTAATGGCAAGAAACGCTGGGCTTAAATGTAAACGCTGCACTGATATTGTCCATAGAGATTTTGTCCATAAAATCACCATTTGGGTGATTTTATGAAACGTTACCACAAACCCCAGTGGTTCTTCTCTGAATTGATCTGGTGCTATTTGTTTTTAACTAACAATAAGCAATTGCCTGGTTATAATCTTACCGCGTTGTTAAAACAGGCAAAAAAGGAGATTTTTCTCTAAAGGGGAGGAGGGAGGGAGGGAGCTCAAGAAATAACTTTCTGAGCTTTTGTATTTAAGCACTTTGTTGTGGAAGAAACACCAAAGCTGGTCTCACACTGTCTTCCCTCTCTGTTCAACGCAGAAATCAGCGAGTGACTACAACAACTTTGACAGAGAATTCCTGAGCGAGAAGCCAAAACTGTCCTACAGCGACAAAAACCTGATCGAGTCCATGGATCAGTCTGCATTTGATGGATTTTCTTTTATTAACCCTAAATTTGAACAGATCTTAGAAAAGTAAATTCTCCTGAAGAGAATGGGACTTTAAAGCAGCGTTAAATGTTATAAACCAGAAACTCCCAAGTGCTACGTGTTGTGTGTCCAAGGATGTTGTCGATACTTCGGAATAATACACAATAGTGTGATTAATTGTGTCCAACTGCTGATTCACGGGCAGTGGTTTTATGCATGGTTGGGTTTAAGGTATGTGAATCATGTGCATTATTTTCTCTATTTGGGAAAATGTAAATTCTGTTTGGTACTTGAATATAGTTATATATATATATATGCTGTATATTTTGCTCGAGAGAAGACATTGGGAAACAGAAGATGTCTTTTTAAAAAGTGTTTGAGCCCTTGGTTCTTTTATTTGTCTTCAATTAAATGAAAGTTACATTAAACTTTCATTCATGGCTTTGTGATTATTTTTTTTTTTCTAGAATGTACAATTGAACTCCAGTAAAAACAATAGTTTGTAAGCCCTTTGCACTTACCTGCTTTTCTCTGGAGAAACAGCCAGTCCTACAGCTCAGGTACCTCCTCACCAAACTGCTGTGCCCGAGGGCCACCCGGGTGGGGGTTCACTCAAGCATCGTGGTCCGGGCCATCCTCGTGCTGTGGGGAGATGAAACTATTAAATAATTTTGTCCAAAAATCAGCCTAAAAGCTCTAGACCAAAAGCAAAATTACCTCCCCCATAAACATAAATACACAGTGGAGTTAAAGCCAAAGAAACCACTCCTGCCACCTGGCAGAGGAGACACGAGTGGCTACTGCCCAACAGCAGACAGTCATCAACAAGTCATGAACAATTCAATACACAATTATAAACTACAAAGCAGTAATTAATTTTGTCCTTATCCTTCAGAATGACAAGTATCCCTGCAAATTTAATAAGAATCATAGAATCATCTAGGTTGGAAGGGACCTTAAAGATCATCTAGTCCAACCATCAAACTCTCACAAAAAAATAAATAAGAAATAGGAAATAAAAATGACTAAACCATATTCCTGAGGACTGTGTCTACCCGTCTTTTGAACACCTCCAGGGATGGTGCCTCAACCACTTCCCTGGGCAGCCTATTCCAATGCTGGATAACCCTTTCGGTGAAGAAAGAAGCCATCTACCTAACCTATACGTGCAGATCTGTAGTAGAAGGCAGTGTTTTGCTGTTGGTTTTCAGCTTTCTCCAAAAATGACCAGCATTTGGAAGACACTGCAAGGACAGCGCAGCTTTGAGAAGAATCAGATCTTAAAACATCAATGAGCAGGTAAAAATTGGTAAAGTCTTACCTTTCTCCTCTGTTGTGTGCAAATCTTGAGTTGTATTATTCAACAGCTTCTTCCAACATCCTCCTCAGGTACCAAGTTTGTTACTATAATTATTTGTCAGAGCAAAGCAATTGATGGGAGTAAAGTACTTAATTCTTATGCCTGTGTCTAAGCCCTCTCTTAACCAAGTGACAATTCCTGAGCCGCAGGAACACTCACCTGTGGGGGGCACAGAAAGAACCACACAGCAGCCCACGCCGCAGCATTTCATCTTTATTTCTGGGATCAAAGGATTACATTTGTCTGAAGGATTGCGAGGGAGGCCGAGGGTGTCAGAAAGGACAGTTTAATCCCGTTGGAGAGACTGCACCTGAGCGAGCGAGCGCATTAACAGTCAGGAGGCAGTAAGATACACAGGGGTGCAAACACAGAAGGTGAGGACGCTGTCGGTGACGGCTCGGTCAGGGGCAGGGGACGAGCACAGCTTTTAGACAGTGACCACAACCCCCAATTCCCACCAGAATTCCCTCTCCAGAAGGTGGTTGGTGACACCCCGGGGAGAGCCCATCGCTCCCTTCAGATCTACATTCCTTGCCTACGCTCGCTAGAAAGGGTGGGATGCAGTCAGTGATTTAGTACCTTCCTAAAGTAGAACAGACAACTTCATTATTTTATTTTCTCTTTTTTTTTAAACTCTTCAAGTATCAGCGTAACAGTTTATTTACACTTGTTTACAAGTCTTTTTACTGAACACCCAACTTAGTAAAACACTCATCACAGTATATTCAAAAGCAGGCTATAAAAATACCTACTATACATAAAACATTTAGCCTCAAGGAATTTTACAGCACCTCTGAAAGTCGGGAGAGGTAAGACACAGGGAGGGAAGGAGGGAGGGGAGACACCTCAAGCTGTGCAGCCAGTGAAGAGCGATAGCTCTCGCCAGGGGAAACCTTTCCTTCCACCACGTTTCTTCAGCTGGGTCCGAGCTGAAGGACGACCAGAGTCTGCCGGTAAAACCCTGATTTTCTAACACAGTCTCCTGGGATTTGGCCTCTGTAACCACAGACAAACTCTTGACTTTCTCAGTTTAAGAGCTGTTTAACAGCCCCTGGTCACGGCTGGGCCGGCAGAGGAGCCAGGGCTGCCAGGAGCACAGCCCAGCTTCCCCACGCTGACCACACAGCGCGTCGGGAGGGGAAATTACCTCTACAGTTTTGCCACGAAGGCGGCCTCGTTAACTGCACATCAATAAATTAACTTCTCTTGAGCAGCGCTGCCCCGTCTCCCTCCTCACACAGTATCTACGGACACAGCTGGATTAATCAAGAGGTGAAGTGGGCGTTAAGGAACACATGGATCACACACACGAAGCTTTAGGCAGCAGCGCTTGAAGCAAGTGTTTCTGGTGGTTCCGTACCCTACGCCTTCCTCCTCCCACCCGGAACCCAGCCAGACGGTATGGCTTACTCCCAGAGCTGAATATATTGCTGGAATTAGCTTATTGAAACAAATCACAACAGCAGCATGTTATTTTATAAACCCTGCACAAACAAAAGACAATTTAGCCCTTGCCGGTGAAACTACGTTACAAGGGCCTGGTGTTTTCACACAGGAATTGAGAAAAAAGAAAAAAAACAACACCCCAAACAACAAAACAAAAAAAAGCCCCAACGACATTACATGGTAAAAGCTCAGTTAATTGAACAGAAGTCCTTAGAAAAAACAACAGTCCAACTACCAAAGGATAGTTCTCCTTTCAGAACTCGGAGCCAGCAGCGGCGCCAGAGCTCGCTTCGGCTGTCTGGGAACACACGTACAAAATACACCTTGACTGAGTACAGGTAAGAGGCCCTGGCCTCAACAGACACAGAAAATTCCATTTTTAGCACTGGAGTTTCCCAAGGTATAAAAGAAGAACTGGGACAGTGGAAGGTGCTTAAGAACAACACGAAAAAAGCCAAGGCAGGCGGTGCCACGTTAAAAATAAATTTCAGAGTTTACCTGGTGTTTTTCTCGCATGAGCTGTTAGAAGGGTTACATTCCACCTAACCTTTCTGTGCTGCCTCCTCATGTACATATTAAATGTGACTATAAGAGAGAAACATATACTTTTATGTTGAAATTCATTCAAAAAATTGCCTAAAAAATTTTTTTTAAAAATCACTGCACTAATAAGAGAAGCAGTTTCTCCAGCCCTTGACAGTCAGAATCCTTTTCCCCTCCAGTCTCAGAAAAGCTGCTCATCCCCTCCGGTAACTGCAGCAGAAGGGACAACTCTCTGGATCCATTCCTGCTACCTGTGCTCACACTCACCTCCCCACTTTACACTGTGTCTTCCACTGCCCTCCAAAATACAGCTGGCCCCTGGAAAAATGTTAAAATCTTGCTAAAACAGCTGAATCTTTCAGGTAGCAAATCCAGCTTTAATGCTTTAATTTTTTTAAGGGGAAACTCTCTCCATTTCAGAAAAAATTAAGTTGTGGTTGGCAAACCAAAGCTCATTTTAAAACCCAGGAAAGCTATCAGAGCCGACAGGCTTTCCCATTTAAAGTAGTTTTGCAACATGAAGCCTCCAGTGCTCAAAATGCAGAATTTCACCTATGTTAAATACGCCATCAAAAAAATCTCCATGTAATCCTAGACAATCATTCACAGTAAAAATAACAGGAACTCTTAGAAAAACACTTAAAAAAAGAAAGTAAAATCTAGTTAAAATCTGACAGTAAAACTGACACGGGCAATTAACCATCTTTGCAGTATCCACAGATGAACAATAAAAACCACCGAAACTGCACAAATTTACATACGAAAAAAAAAATAAAAAAATCTAAAAACCAACTCTACTCTGCTTCCCATAAATCTTTTTCACCGATACCTTCCGGCACTGGGGGTTATCCAGAACTACAGGTTTATCTCCAAAGAAGCTGAATCACATTCGAAATGTCTTAAAGTGAAGGGGAGGCGCGTTGGTTCCCGCTCGCTCGGCGACACCTTCTGGGTTCTCGGGGAGCTCACGAGCCGCGGTGGCGAAGCTCTTGGGCTGGAGGCCGGGCTGCTGCCCCGGGGAGGGGAGCTAGAGGTGGTTGGGTACCGTCCTCAAAGCTTCTTCTCTTGACCGATCCACACCTACATTCTGCAAAGTTGAAGACAAAGAAGAGACTTTAAAGCAAGGGTCTCGTGGTCAGACGTAGTTTTGCCTACACGCGGCTATTGCACGAGGCAAAAGATGAGCAAGTCTTAATGCTTATTTTCTCAAAATGTTTTGTAAAACATATGGAAAGGTTCCAGCCCATGAGCAGAAGTCAGACACCAGGCTTAGACCTTGTCCCAGCCACGACACGCTTTGCAGAGCCCAAGTCCCTCGGATACCTAAAGTCTGAGGTCTGGTAGGACAGTCAGCCTTTGTACACCATGTGCAGGTCACAAAGTTATGTTTTCTAAGACTTTTTTTTCCTTTAACCACCGTTTTTAACCACATTTTTCTAAGCCACTACCTCTTCCAGTCTTTATGCAGTTGGTATAAAAACCAGAACCACACAGCGAAGGTCACAAACCACACAAGAACCGATAAAGCCCATCTCTCCTTGTTTGGAGCACACTCCAGGAAATGACTCCTTAACGCCAATTAAGGAGTAAAGCCAATTCCCATCCTGTCTGTGAGCAGCTGGAGTCAGGAAGGAATCGGAGTAACTCCCTAAAGAGCTGGTAACATAAAAGTTTAAAAGCTCTTTGGGACACATGGGCACGCTGGCAGATGTCACGCTGATGTCAGATCATGTTTCAGTGGTTTTATAACCACATTTATTAGAGTTTACTTTCAAAACAAGTCTCTTCAGTCCAAGCCAAGGAAGAGGAGAGCCCCACCAGCAAGGGGGACACACACCCACAACTCCACCAGTCAAAACACCAGTCATTCCCCTCCCCAATCCCATTTTCTAGGACTTTTAGCCATTTCTATGAAAACAGGAGACAAACAGGCAGCACCAGATTCGATTTGGGGGTTGGAATGAACTGGCATCACTTGCCTTTGCCAATTCTCCTACGTTAACGTCAGCCCTTTCTGTTCTCATCAGCCTTCAGAGCCCTTGGGCAGATCACCCTGGTTTCCACCACAAACACACCCACCACACCAAGGTTTCTGAGAAGACACACAAGAATCCTGCTGGGCAGCCTCATCCAAGCCCTGGCACTCTCTGCACCCACCAGCACACTGACCCACCCCTCTCTGACTTCTCCCTTTCTAGAGAAAAAAAGCAACAGTCCTATTTCAGAAAAAAAAAAAAGGCAAGCTTCTACAGGTGGCATCTCTTCTGCGGCAAAGAAAACTGAGAAACTTCACCATCTGCCCTAAAACCATGAGCACTTGGCAAAACAAGTCACACTCTACATAATAGCAAGGGAAAACACCAAAACAAAACCAAACAAAAACCTAAAATACGGTGGCATTTATTTCATTTATCTGTATTTTTCTTAGCAACTGATGCAACATACTCAGAAGTTCCTTGGGGCTGTGGATGTCTCCACAGGCACTTCAAGAATATTGGGTAACATCTTTTAAGTGGAGCATCTACTGTTGATTCAAAGAAGATGAAACGGAGCATCAATACGCAGGAATCCAGAAGTGCCAGAAATTAGTCCACAAGCAGCAAGAACTAGAGAGGTATAACATGAAACTAAAAGGAAACAAGGTGGTGAAGACAAGGCAGAAGATCCACCTTATTTAAGGCAGTGAGAAGGATCAGATGAAAGCAGCATCTTAGCAACTGAGACAGATCCAAAAGGGAATATCAACACACAAAGTGGAAAGCGAGGAATCTCTCTGAGTAAATGCAAAGGGGAAAAGGCTGTAGAAGCTACTGAAGAAAACTCCCTCTGGGATAAGCCCCAATAATCACACCCCAGGGCTTACTGGGCAGACAGAATTCCTAGGTGCAAGACCAGATGAACTGAGGCTTAGAAAGGGACTAAAACCCTCATTAATGGTAAATGGATTCCTCCTCACAGGAATTAGATTAGATTCCAGCAGCTGGGATCGCACCCACTGCCAGAACAGCCATGGAGAGGGAAAAGCCGTGCCATGAGAGCAGCGCTGCTTCTTAGAAAGACAACCGAGGTTTTATCTTTACTTTTGGGACCAAGAGGTGTCCCTGGAACTGCTGAGCAGTGCCTTGAGCACACCTGGACAAAAGCACCACCTTGGGGAGTGTGCCACTGCCAGGCACTAGCGGGAACACGGCCTGGAGAGCCTGGAAAACACACACCTTTTGAAAATGCTATTTCTACCGAGGCAGAGGGGCTCTCCCTGGGCCAGCCTGGGCAGGGGCTGCCTGGCTCTGGAGCCCACTCCCCGAGGAGGCCGGGTGCTCCCCAGGGCAGGAGAGGGCTCACCAGGTTAACTCAGACACACTCTCGTACCACGGTTCCTCCTCTCCTCGTAATACCAACCCCTGCTTCTTCCATTTTTTTTTTTCCCTGACAGAACTGAGCCTCCCCCAGAAAAAAAAAAAAAAAGTGCTTTTGACTAGGACAGAGTCTGCCATTTCAGTTTTGATTAGCTACAGGGCATCGTCACAGAAAAGCAGGAAGGTTTTGCAGGGAAGGGGGCTCTGAAGGGCACAGGAGCCATGAAGACAACCGGAGCAGATGCGGTTAATCAGGGCCCTGCACAGCTGAACAGCCAGCACAGGCCTAGAGAGAGGAATAAAAAGCACAATATGCACAATCTACTACTCTCATCAGCCAGCTTTCCCTCCCCGAGCTGTGCCACAAACTGTCACTGCTGCTTCCCACCCACCATCAGGCCTTTCTTAAACTGAGAAAATAGCCCAGAGAGAACCATTAAGCAATCCTGCTGTAACAGGAGCCCCCTTGGAGTGCAAAACTGTGTTTAAACATCCACGTCACTCAGTTGCACACATCAGCACAACCAGCATCACGCTCAGCAAGAGACCACCACGCAGGCTCAGCCCCAGGAACCGGGGCTGGCAGTGGGGATGGGGGGTCCCCAGGCACCGCTGCTGCTGCTTCCCCGAGCAGCCAAGTCCAGCTTTCCCTTCCAGCCAAGTCCCTGCCCCTTCCATCTTCCCCCTCTGTCTCCTCCGACAGCCCAAGCCACCCTTTTTCAAGCAGCAAAACTCAAGTTTTTCCACCACAGACGCCTGCGCAGATTTTGGCTCCATCAAAAACGTTAACACGTTTAGTATAAATTTGCACCGTGTTTCCTTAGTGGTGGCCCACGGAGGTGACAGTGCTGAAGCCATCTCAGCACGGTGTCTCGGTGCCTCCTTACAACCAGTGTCCCTGTGACCTCTCAGGGATGTCACCTCAACTGCCAGGTAACAGCAACTGGACTCACTAATTAATGTACGCGAGTGGGTACGGCAGGCTCAGATCTCCTCCTCTGTGGCATTTTTCACAGCAAAGCACATGCCAAGAGGTTGGGGCCATTAAACACGGAAAAATGACAAAACATTCCCACATCACGGTCACCACAGAGAGAAGAAAATAATCCGGGTTTCCCCAGTCTCAGCCCATCCTGGGACATGGGTTTAACTAAATACCAAGTGGGAGACTCTCTGGCCAGGAGGTTATTTGGTTCTATCAGACATTCCCCATTGCTATAAACCTTTGAAAACTTCTGTGGAATTTTAGAAGTGCAGATATATAACCCTTTTTTTCCCAAATCCCTGTTTTGGGAAATTTATTACTTGAGAAACCTAGCGGGTAAAAGCTTCCCACAACACGTCACTCTTGCTTACAGAAAACACTTGCAGGATTCCATGATTTTCTGCCTTTCCCAGGCTTGATGCTGCCTAAAACAAATGGCACAGATGCTCTGCCCACTGTAACAGGGCAGGGAAAGGAGCCCAGGCCTGGCACCGCCACTCAGATGAGCTGCATCTTCTCCAGCCTGGGAAAGGGTTTGCTGTGATTCCATTTAGGACGCGGATGCTGCCGGTTTGAGATCCCCAAAGCCTCCTGGAGGGAGGAAAAGCCTCCCGTTTCCATCCCTTTCAAGGCACGTCACAACCCAGCTACACACTCCTCAGGCTGCCTCTGCTTCCACAACCTGAAATGGCCAGCGCTGCTCACTGCAGCCTCGATAAAATCTGGGTACAAAACACAGGGAGCAGAGCTATGAACGCTCCATCACCCACGTCCGGATGAGAAGCAGGAAAAGAGGAAATCTAAAATCACTCCTGCCAGCAGGCGAACCCTAAAGCCTAGTTAATGCAGAACAGCTGTTAAGAGAAGTCATATATTAAAAACATTTATACACATTCCTGTACTTTGAATAATTGCTGTGGAGCTAAGTGAAAACTTGCTACCCTCTTCAAACAGCACATCATTAATTAGCACATCTAAAGCACTAGTGCTATGGATCAGTGGGATTAAGGTTTTACAGTAACTATGGGTTGTTATTTTATGCTACTTAGCAGTCCAATCACTCCCAAGGGCACTGAAATAGATAATACTGGTGCCTAGAAAACAAACTTCAACTTTTTCTTATCTCACACAGGATGTTGCGTTTCACGGCTTTCACAAACACACTGCAACTAACATTAACTGATTGCTGGCTGTTACAATAAAACTTAATGCTGCAGGATCTTTAAATAATAGCAATTTACAAAAACAGCATTCCAGTGACAGCCGATCAATGTTTGATAACTCATCCACAGTAAATTAACCAGTATAATACAGTTTTATTGTGATTTGATAATTATTTTTCAAGTCATGCGCTGTACAAACATTAGGTTTGGATTTTGAGTTGTTGGGTTTGGGTGGGGCTTTTTTATTTCAAAGTGATTGGAATGATTAGTTTTTCAATTTATTTTGAAGTAGTAGGATGAAAACAGCACCCCAAGTTCGATAGTTGGTCAGCACACGGGATTCACTGATGAGCAGGGACTGTTACAAGAGCGTCCTCGGGAGGTCTGGAAATGTCTACATTCTGTATAATAATAAAAATACAGAGGAGAATATTTATCATGCAGCAGTAAGAGCAATAAAAATACCCATCAGATTCCTTCACAAGTACACGGCTGCATTCATTTAAAAGCAGAGATTTATATTTTTCACCCCCCCCCACCCCGAGAATGCAGCAGATTGACAGCTGGTTGATGTCCCAGAACTAGACAGTGGGGAAAAAGTATTTACAATAATCACCGATCCCACGCTGATAATATTCCCAAAAGCTCAAGTCACTCATGTTCAGGAGGAAGCCTTTTACAGGCCCAAGCAGGAATCCACTTAAACACATGCTTCAGCACATACACATCTATCCATTAAGCA
This sequence comes from Calidris pugnax, assembly GCF_001431845.1. NCBI lineage: Eukaryota > Metazoa > Chordata > Aves > Charadriiformes > Scolopacidae > Calidris > Calidris pugnax. The sequence continues at coordinate 606,459 of NW_015090980.1, forward strand.
ACTTTCAGTGCTCTGCTGAACTATGCCATAGACTTCTTTCCCAAGGGAAGACATTAACATCCGTTTGTGTTACAGGCAACGTACTACACCCGACTAAATAGGAAAAATCTCTTCCCAGACACCTTAACCATTCATACTACACCCAACTAAATAGGAAAAAAATCTCTTCCCAGACACCTTAACCATTCAAGAGTGATCACGCCAACTAGATCTCACCTCATTTTGCACAGGCTGTAGAAGGAAAAAACCAAACCAAACCAAAAAGCCAGGACACGGAATGCAGCAAGTTATTCCAAAGCAAACCAACCAGGACGATGGGCACAGCCAGAGAGTGGGGCCACAGGCAGCAGAGCCGTGAGCGCAGCCGTGCAGAGCCAGGCTCGGGGATGACTCCTGCCACCTACCACCTCACGCAAGCCCCAAATCTGTGCAATTCACACCCTCCCTTCTACCAAGAAAGCAGACTACGATAAACCCTTCCAAAGTTCCTTCCAAGATCTCGAGCTAAGATTTGGCCCACTTTAGGCCAAATCATTGCCCGTTCTTCAAACTTCATGCTGACGGGCTTCACGAGTCTCACTTGTTTTACACCATGGCAAACAAACACAGTTTTCAGTAACACTTCTCTCCCCCCTTCCCCCCAGAAAATCAAAAAGGAGATCTGGGTTTCTTGCTACAAGCACTGCCGTGATCTGTCACTCACTGAGACAGAGGTGGCAAAGCAGATGTTTTACCCCAGTGCTTGTTTTCTGACCCAAAGAGGGGACCCAAGCACCAGCCCTAGTAATTCTCCTGAATTATTTTCAGTAAAAAGACTAGACTCCTTCATTTGAAAAGGTCAGGAGCTTAAGCCACTACAAGGCTGACAAACACAAGGCTTTCGATCCACTTCAGCCAAATCATCATCACACAATGAAGTTTACACAGGCTATAAACAGATACTCCAGTGCTCTGCCCCTGCTTCTGCAACAGGAAAATAGCTGCTTTCAGCTGAAGCCAAAAGGCTTTGGGTGCCCTGCTCTGAAACATGGACCACACGTTACTCGTGGGGGCCCAGAACAGCACACTGGGCAATTCTTCATCAAATACTTTCATTGTTTAATCATGTTGTTAGCTGCGATGCTGTATTTAATTAACTGCTCTGAACTTCAATAGAGCACTTCAAAATTTAATTTCACAGAAGTAATTAACATTTTTGTAGGGGATGTAAATGAAAGCTTTTGAAATTTCCATCGTCCTCCAAGCAGCATTTAAATGCAGACAGGATCAGCTTAGTCCTTCGTTCAGCGCTACTAAACGAAGAGCGTGTCACCACCCATATTTCACTGGTCTGGGTTTCTTCAGGGGCAGAAGGAGAAGAGTGGCCGGTTGTTGGGGTTTTTTTCTAAACAAAAATGTCTCTGCTCCTTTTTTTCCCCTTTTTAAAAATTCATTAACTCAGTTTAATTCTGTTCTAAACAAACAGCTTTGTGTCATTGTGCCCACTGCAATGCAACCATCTGCACGATTTTTGGCACAGAATCTAGTTGGAGGTCCGTAACAAGTGGTGTTCCCCCCAGGGTCAATACTAGGTCCAGTCCTCTTCAATATATTCATCAGTGACCTGGATGAAGGGATGGAACGTTCGTTGATGACACACAACTGGGAGGGGTGGCTGACACACCAGAAGGCTGTGCCAACATACAGAGAGACCTGGACAGGCTGGAGAGCTGGGCAGAGAGGAACCTGATGAAATTCAACAAGGGCAAGTGTAGGGTGCTGCACCTGGGGAGGGATAACCCCCTGTACCAGGACAGGTTGGGGGCTGATCTGCTGGAGAGCAGCTTTGTGGAAAAACACCTGGGAGTCCTGGTGGACAACAGGATGCCCGTGAGCCAGCAATGTGCCCTTGTGGCCAAGAAGGCCAATGGCATCCTGGGGTGCATCAAGACGAGCGTGGCCAGCAGGTCGAGAGAGGTCATCCTCCCCCTCTGTTCTGCCCTGAGGTCCCATCTGGAGCACTGTGTCCAATTCTGGGCTCCCCAGTTCAAGAAGGACAGGGAACTGCTGGAGAGGGTACAGCAGAGGACAACAAAGATGGCCAGTGGACTAGAACATCTCTTATGAGGAAATGCTGAGGGACTTGGGTCTTTTTAGTCTGGAGAAGACTGAGGGGGGAGATCTGATCAATGCTTGTAAGTACTTAAAGGGTGGGTGCCAAGAGGACGGGGCCAGTCTTCTTTCAGTGGTGCCCAGTGACAGGACAAGAGGAAGTGAAATGAGCACACACTTGTACAGAAGAAGTTCCATCTAAACACGAGGAGGAACTTCTTTACTTTAAGGGTGGCAGAGCCCTGGAACAGGCTGTCCAGAGAGGTGGAGAATTCTCTGTTTCTGGAGGTATTTAAAACCTGCCTGGACATGTTCCTGTGCAACCTGCTCTAGGTGGACCTGCTTTGGCAGGGGGGTTGGACTAGATGATCTCCAGAGGTCCCCTTCCAACCCCGTATCATTCTGTGGTTCTGTGATCCTCGACATGCACCTGAAATGCAACCGCCCAACACCAATGTCAGTATGGCCACATCACTGCTAGACATGTTAACAGTCACTTGGTGATTCAGGCAGAGCTTTTCCCCTCGAAATAAACATCTTCAGTCAGAGAAGTGGTGTTTCCAACAGCAATTCTCAAGACACTTCAGCAAGCTGTAAACTCAGCACCAATACTCCCAACAGCCAAACTAAAGATGTTCAGTTGATCTACATTATTTAACACGGATAACCTAGCACCTTTAGGTTCACCATGCTTCTCCAACGCCTTTTTTTTTTTTAAGCACTGTAAAAACAGAATGGATTTCTTAAATCTAACAAACCAAACTAAAACACAAAAGTGGTAAAGCAGAACAACAAAGGAGAAAGGAGAAGAGAGGGGAAACACACAACACAACTAATAGAAAACGTCTTGGCTCTGAATGACCAGAAATCGGTATTTTCAGAGCTCGCAACACCCAAGTCACTAAAACAAAACTTCTTTGCAGAACCCTGCAGCATGAACCCTGCACAACTGCCACAAACACGTACCCTCATACAAGCAAGGCCTTATTGAACACACACATAAAACCACATGTATCACTATATTCCCTTTCACCATAAACCACTGCTCTGAAAACCCTTTTTTCTCCCGTTATCAAACTGACTTTTAATTCCCCAGTAGGGGTGGCTCATAACCTCAGCAAGGAATCCGTGCCGTACCCAGTAGCATTAGCATGAGGATCTGCAAGGGGACCAGAAATTTTTAATCATAACACATTTTAGGTAACTTTCATAATGCAGCAAAGGAAGAGCTTTGCGTGAGCAGCAGAACCGACCTCCAGTCTTAGCAGCACACAGAACAGTGGCCTGACACAGGGAGGGCACGAAGCTACCGTGGTCTGATGTCTTATCTCCACTTATATTTTACAAATACACTCAATTTCCTTTTCCCCAGCTGTTCTGCTGTATGCTGAGATCTAGTCTTCCTCTCCAGCTTTGGCTTAAAACACAGGCATCATTATCAACTCCTCTTTTTCGTAGAGCAGCAATGTCAGTGATGAAAAAGCTCGTGATTTAATTATTTACTCTCTCCAAAATAAGTGTGGGATTCATAACGACGTACTTTTTGACTACACGCTACTTCTGCTGAACAACCATGGGATTCATAACAACGTACTTTTGACTACACGCTACTTCTGCTGAACAACAAAGCCTGAAGAACTTTATACAGCTTTTAGATTGATACCATATCTTCAAGTTCTTATTCATTTTTTGAAGATAAACTATTCAGCCAGAGCTTGTATGCAAGATAAGTTTGCTCAATAAAAAGGATTTCCCTCCTCCCCGCAATAGCAAACCAGCAGTAAAGCTTGATACATAAAATTCAATACACTCAGCTGAGTTTTCAAATCATTTCTAACCACAAGGGCCATAGAAATCAGCTCAGCAAGTTCTGGCAAGTTCGCAGAATTATGGCAAGTTCTCTGATTTGAAGAATATTCTTACCTCGGGTTTATCCCTGTGTGTGTTTACGGCTTCAACATTCAGGAATATAGATTCTACTTTACATCCTGTTGAGAGAAAACACATTTTTAGAATTGGCCTGTTTTAAAAATGAAGTTATAGTAGAGATGCAATCTAATTTTGAGTTGGTGAAGGTTAATCACTTCCCCCGCCTGATTTATACTAGCTTCCCAAATTGTGAATAGCTAAAGCTATTGGAATTAACTTATTCCACCAAGATGAACATTATTCTCCATCTGATAACCCATCTCCTATTCTGACCTGAGCTTTATCACTATTTTCACACACATGAACATCAACATTCAGTCTGAAGTTTCTTATTTACATCTTTTTGCTTTTTGAAACAAATTCCTATTTATAAACACACATGAACATCAACATTCATTCTGAAGTTTCTTATTTACATCTTTTTGCTTTTTTAAACACCCTAGAGTTCTTAGAATTTCAGTGTAATACAAAAGATAAATGCTGCTCTCCTTTTTTAAAACACAGAAATGATTATGAGAAGGTACTCTGCATGTTGCTGGAAACCACGTTCCTCTATGCACAAAAACCAGAGTTTTAACCCCCAGCTAAACAGAGCTTTAAAATGGACTTCTGAAAAGGAAATTCCCCTTTTCCCCCAAAAATAGAAAACTCATGGGAAGCAAGGAAAAATTAAACAGTCAGAAGAGACAATGATTACTCAGGTAGTATAACCTGACCCACTTAGAGAATTATAATTACTCAATGCACTGTGGCCACACCATTTTAAGCAATATCCTATTGCCAAACACTGTCACATCTCACATGAACATGACTTTTATAAGCTACCACTAGCCTACACGACATTCATTTAAAGCCAAATTCTTCTGACATACCACAGAGTCCATCTTCTATCACAAAAAGGTTTCAGAATTTTCTGCTTACTTGTTTCCTAAAATTGTAACACATTCCATAGAAGTACTACACAACAGAGAAAGGAGATTGTAGCCTCTTCTTAGAAAGCCAGTGCACTTGAAAAAAGTTAATATAAATTATATTAACATTTGCCTTCCCTTAGGGAAGCCTGTTCTGAGAAACACCATTTGTCATGAGTACTGTGAGTGAACACTGCAGGGGGGGCAGCACTCAGGGAAAAGGTGAACAAAAAAAAGCAATTTTAAGACGGAAAAGTGCAGGTCTCCCACTGAATAGTGGCCTAGTCATCCTTCTGTTCACAGACCCACTGCGACCCCTGACACCAAGCAAAGCAAGCTCTGATCCCCAAATGCTGGCCATGGCTAAGGACTGGTTACCCAGCAAACAGGCTTCCACAGAGACCTCTACCACTAGCTGAATTTAAGACCTGATAAAAACATATCATGTGGAAAGCTTTAAATATAAACTAAAGGGACATGAGTTACTCCACAGTAATTACAATGTGGATATCCTCAATTCATTTTTAATTACCGATGTGCGAGTTCATGCCTACAACAGGATGCAGCTTCTTTCCTGTGCACTCCCACACAGACCACCACTATCCTGGACTGTGGGGTAAAAGTCTAATTTATCCCAATCCTACTGTCAGGCCATAACAGATGTTCCCCTACTAGAGATCAGCCATGCAGGCTGGAAAAAACGCTAGCTTCAAACGCCAGGAAGAGCAAACCCCTAAGGGAGGTGTTACCCCAGAACAGGATTAGCTGGAAGATATTAAACACACCATGTTTGATCCTGCATCCTGTCTCACTGGAGCCAAGTGGTGATATCAACTTGAAATAATGCTATAGAATATCACTATATAAATAGTTTACACAGCCCTTGCATTTTCAGATGGTCAAATTCTAAGAAGTAGGTTGACTGAGATGTGCTAATCAGACATATGTATCAAGCACTTTATAAAAAAGAACCACAGCATTTCTTTCCCTGAAGTCAAAAGGCCAAGGACAGTATTTCATACTCTTTCTTTTCCTTCCTCATTTAGTGGGTGAGTAAACACTGCAAACATCCAGGCTCTCTTAAAATTTACAAACAGTCACCCAACTTCCCAGTAAAAAAACCCACCCTGAAACAAAAACCTCTGTGGAAACAGGCTGAGACCGGCCAGTCAAGAGAATCCAGTTTCTAAAAACTGAGCCTTTAAAACCCCAGTTTTAGTTGCTCTAACTTCAAACTCTCCATTTTCGGAACTGCAGCCTGTCATGCCAGGCTGGGAACACCAGATGTCACCAAAGCACAGACGGTTATCACTGACTGGAGCACACACCGCAATTAAACCATGAAAGCCTCTTCAGACGGAAGAGGTCCCAGTCTAACAGCCTGTTACTTTCTCTCAACTGTATTTGAAACTTGGACAAAAATCAAAGTAAAGGCCTAGACTACTATTTTTCAAAGCTTTGCATTTCTGATTAATAACTCGACTAGCATTTTTTGTCAATCCACTTCCTGTTAAGATGTACCGATAGTTCCCTTTGTCTATAAATAATCTTTTGAAGTGTGACGAGATATCAGAAGATATAATTAAGCCATCACTTAAAGAAAATTATCAGCAAGCACATGTTAAGATGAGGTTGAAACACACACAAAACTTAATTAGCAATTAGCCTAAAACCTAAGAAGTACATGTTGCAACCTGCACCCCACGCTACAAGCCTGCGGCAAATCTCAGTGATAGCCCCTGAGCTAAGCACTGGAAACAGCTCCTGACAAATGAGGGAAGTTCACGTGGTAGCGTGAAGGTCCACAAACAAATACTTCATGAAAAGAAAACAAAATTATTTAAGGGTAAAGAGAACACCCTTTGTAAAACGATAAACCTACATAAATGTAAATTTGCCTGTTTCTAAAAAGCAATACTGTCAAATAAATCAATCAATAAAACCTGACATCTTACTGTACCAGACGTGTAAATGGCACATGTTTGCCAGAAGAATTAAATGAAATAGCATATGAAGTGAGTACAAGAGAAATTTGTCCACTAGTATTTAGAGCCACTGGTAGTTCCAGGCTTTCACTAATACATATATGTTGTCCGGCACAAGGCAAAGCAAATGTAAACCAAAAGATTCATTGATTCTAACATAGCAAAATAAATTTAAAATGTGTTTTAACTGAAATGCTTCACAAATTTTAGTGATGACACAGATGTAAGTAACAGTATGGTTACTTATAAATTATATATACTTCATACTACTTACCATAAGCCACCGGGGTTAGCTTTAAGACAGTATGCAGCGGGCACTTCAGGTAAGGCAGTTGCTCTGAGAAAGCAAACAAATCACATATGACATACAAAAGATTACAAAAGCATTCAACTTTTCCATCACGTTACAGGTCAACCACTCAGAAGTCTCTTTTTATCTGACAGTGTATCTGTTTTCTTCCCTAGCATTGTTATTCAAACAGCCGCAGAAAAAACAAACTTTTCAGCCTTTCAGGTGAGAAACAGCTCAATAAAAACCACAAAGTAACACATATGTAGGTCAAATACAAAAAGAAATTACACTTGTGAACTTGCCTAGCACAGCCACCCTCTGATGGTAAAGGAAATGGCTGGAATCTGCTCTTTAGAACTTTAATCAGTAAATTTTCAAAAAAATAGTCCATTTGTAATATAGGAAGGAAAACTCACCTGCAGGCTTGTCAAGAAAATACGCGAGCAAACAGCGCATGACAGCTTGGTGACATATGACAAGCACATTTTCCTGCCTTTCAAGTTCCATAATTACTGGCTCCAGTCTCTGAACAAGATCTTCATAAGACTGCGTGGGGAGGCAGGAGAAATACACAGCACATTAAAAAGGGAAAACTCTTTGAACACTGTATGTATATAAAGTGGATTTTACTTTTTGTATTAGCCATCTTCTAAATGTTACATTAGCACACAGACAAATACTGTAGTAATAATTTTCCTTAAATTAAGAACACAGTCCAGGTCTTCCAGACTACCAAGAGCATACATATAACAAGATACATCTCCCTCATGGAAAAAATTTATTAAAGTAGTCACTATGATCAAGAATTTCCACAAAATGCCTAGAATTTAATTCACAGCATCTGCAAATGCACAGGTTAAGTCTTGCACGTTATTTTCCATATCTCATCTTCAAAAGCATCTCTCTTCCACGCAAAAATCTGGGAAGCCCAGCCTGAAGTCAGCCTACAAACAGTTCACAAAGCCTGACTTGTTCAGGCTGCCCTTTAAAAACAAACCACAGGCTTGATGAACCGGCCTGGTGATGGCAGCCACCATCCCACCAGAAGTCACAAAGCAAGGACTTCTCTTGGATTTCTCTTGCCCCCTCATCCTGCACGGCACAAGCACAGCGACTCTGCTGCTTCAGGTAACCAGCAAGATCTCTATGTGTTAATTTAATTTTCATACGCACAGTAAAAGACAGTACTTCCAACATGTCACATATTGTACGTGTGGAGAACACAGCACATCACCCAGCAGGGCAAGGCATGACCACAGAAAAAGCCTTTGCCCTGGTCCCAATGAGAGTTGCCCAGTTGGCAAGTGGCACTAGTGATTCAGGCCTTGGCAAGACCTTTGGACCTGGGGGTGTTGGTCGACTGTCAGCTGAACAGGAGCCAGCAGTGTGCCCAGGTGGCCAAGAAGGCCAATGGTATCCTGGCCTGTATCAGAAACAGCGTGGGGAGTAGGACCCGAGAGGTGATCGTCCCCCTGTGCTCAGCACTGGTGAGGCCTCACCTTGAGTAGAGTCCAGTTTTGGGCCCCTTACCACAAAAAGGCATTGAGGTGCTGGAGCAGGTCCAGAGAAGGGCAACGGAGCTGCTGAGGGGTCTGGAGAGTAAGTCTTATGAGGAGAGGCTGAGGGAGCTGGGGTTGTTCAGTCTGAAGAAGAGGAGGCTGAGGGGAGACCTTAACGTGCTCTATAACTACCTGAAGTGGGGTGTAGAGAGGTGGGGGTCGGTCTCGTCTCCCAAGTCACAGGAGATAGGACAAGGGGAAATGGCCTCAAGTTGCACCCAGGGAGGTTTAGATTGGATATTAGGAAACATTTATTCACAGAAAGGGTTATCCAGCATTGGAATAGGCTGCCCAGGGAAGTGGTTGAGGGACCATCCCTGGAGGTGTTCAAAAGAAGGGGTTGACATGGTCCTCAAGAACATGGTTTAGTATTTGGGGTTTTTTTATTGCTTATTTCTTATTTATTTTTTTGTCAGAGCTAAGTTGATGGTTGGACTAGATGATCTTTAAGGTCCCTTCCAACCTAGACGATCCTATGATTCTAAGAGGAACCCAGGGGTCTCCAGCGAGGCTGTGCAAAGCCCTGCCACCCGTTACCAGCACTACCAGCAACAAAGAAACTGCCTTTGACAAACAACCGAGATCAACTCATCACCCCAAGGCGATGAGGGAGTTGGAAATGTTTGTCACCGTCCTCGAGGATGGCATCAGTTTGAAAAACAAACACCCCTTGTTCAAATGGATTAGGAGAACTTTGCAGCTTAATGACTGCCTCATTAGCGAGACAGGGGTCACAGCAGCCAGAACACTGCTCTTATCACAAGCTGCCCTTAGCACAGTGATTACTCCTGACTGCTGAGGAGAAGACCTCAGAGCTCTGCTCCCTCCTGACACAAACAGCCGAGCAGCTGGGCCAATTACCCCGCTGCCCCAATCCTCTGCCTTCAGCGCCCACGGACAGGCCGGGTGACCATCTGGTAATTGCTGAGCTGTAATGGGTTTGCCTTAGAAAAGCTGTCAGCAAGCTATTTTCCCAAAGGCAAGGAGTTTATTAAAGGGAAAGCCCAGTGTGGCTACAGATTTGCCTCGCATTTCAGGCAGAACCACATGCAAAACAGCCATTATCTGCGGCAGGGATGAATTGAAGAAGGCAATCTTGGCAGTGCGTTTGCATATGCAATAGCGTGGAGCCTCAACCCTTCCTCCTGCTTTATCGCTGCAGGACCAGCACAGAAACGATGCCCACAAGATCAAAGCCCTCAATTGTTTTTCTAAATCTATCATTTTATTTTTCAAGTCCTGAACCAAATTAAATGGTCTGGGCTCTATCCCTGAAGGCTCCTATGTACTTTTCCTTGGAGAAAGGAACAATCTTTTCTTTTTTTTTTTTTTTCCCTTCCTAAAGCCAGCACACATGTATTCAAGACAAGGAATCCCTTCACCTTAAGAGAGAAAAAACAGCCTACCTCTCCTTTAGGGTATCTGTATCTGTACTTGTCTTGGTCTCTCAGTGCAAATTCCAGCGGATAATTTTCCTGTATTTCTTCATATGTCATTTCTTCACACACTCCCTGTAGGTAATAAAAATAATTAACAAGCATGTCTTTCCAGCAGTGCAAAAATCAGGTATCACTCTTAAATAAACCTATATTTAAATAAACCCATATATAAATAACCTTTAACAACCGTGTTTTGTTACTCTGACACTTAAAGACAAGATTGTCCCGCACAATGAACAGTGCTCAGCTGCACTGGGAGGCGGGTAGAAGGAATCATTAAGTCCCTACTCAAGTGAAGTTACACATAAGGGCAAGCAAGGTCACTGAGCAAGGTCACATTTCATCTATTGGACCTGCTTATATATCTTACAGGAGCAGTTGGAAAGTGCCAACTAGCAATGCTATTTTTTCTTTCCAGCTCCCACCTACAAAAATTTCATAGCATCATGGCTTCTGCAGCGGAATGTTTTACTGGGAAAGACAAATCAAGACTAAATTAATTACGGCAATTTTTAATGAAACGTTTAGCCTTGTTAAAAGACATTCTTTCCAGCCTCTGGAACCAGCTTAAATTAATTTCTGTCCCATAAAAGGCGTATCATTACAAAATTACATACTTCCTTCATCCCCAGCAAACAAAGCAACTTATTAGATATTTAGAAAAGAAGAACTTACTGCATCTATCTCATTCAAAACCTTCCACTGCTCGTAAGGCACTCCCAAGGCTTCAGCAGTCTGAATTGTCCTTTTCATCTGGCTAGTCCAAACTTTCAGGTCTTTGATATTCTGCTCATTAATAAACTGTGCCAAGCTTTTGGCAAACTGAAAGAAAAACCATGAGACACTGGATGAGGGCCCAGAGCCAACACACCGCGTTCGGTTTGGAACACACAGGCTCCAGCCTCTGTAAACTCATTATAACTTTTCCAAAAGGCTCTGTCAAAGTTTTTGCTGAGAAACACAACACATGCCATTAAACCGAGAGGGACAAGGAAGGGAAGGAAAGGAAAGGAGTACAAAGAAGAGGCAAGTTTTCTGCAGTTCCCAGCTTTACCTCCAGGAATTTTCCTTTCAGCTTTAACTTGTGAACCTCCCCAATTACCCAATAAGTCAGGATTTTACTAAAATACAGTTAAAAAAATAAAGCCCCCCGACAACTGCTTTGTGCTGTAGCATAAAAAGGAATTTCAACCCACAGAATGACAGGGAAAAAAGCACGTACCAAACCACAACACACACAGTGTGTCCATCCAGTTTCCACTACCCACACATGCAACTAAAAAACCCCTTCTTAAACATGCGAAGAGGAAAAGGGCATAGAGGAAGAAAGCTGTAATTACAACAGCACAAATTGCAGACGTGCATAGATATACACAAAACTCATTCCCACTTGCTCAGGAGGTACGTACTTCTTTCCCCCTGACAGACAGCCCAGGATCTCCTCCTATTCTCCCTTTCAGATTGAGTTCACTTTCTCCATGTCGACAGAGGTAGATTGACCGAGGAGTTACATGGATATTCATGAGGTAGTAGACAATCCGGCTCTGGATGTGATCCATTACTCTGTTCACAAGGTAACTCCTTCCGACATCCATAATTTTAATATAAGAAAGATCCCTTTCACAAGCAAACAAACAAAAAAAAACATATGTAAGATTCCACATAGTTTCTATTAGCATGTCCCACAATCTTCCCAGTCTCTCTCATATTACGAAACGAAAGGGCAACAAACCAAAGCAATAAACAAACCCTCAATTGCCCATGGAATATGCCCAAATCCTAGGAAAGAATGCAATACTCCAAAGGTACAGGATGAACCCTATCCATTTCAAATGTAAGCTGCTCAACATCACTTTCTTCTCTCTTCCTTTTACTTGCACTTTGTCCCTCAAATCCAGATCCTACTCCTGCAAAACTACAGCCCTCCCACTGAAAGAAGGATTCAGTGGAGTCATTTAACTGCAGTTAATAAGGTATCCAGGTATTTTATGATACTGGATGTTTTTCTCCAGGTTACAAACACTTCTCCCACAGCAAGTATTTGTCTGATTGCATCCAGGGGCCAAAGGGCACAATGATTACTTTCCCATCTCCGTTAACCCTTCTAGAAAAACTGCAATATCAGAAGAGCCTGGGACTAGCCTGAAGCAAGACATTTTCTCAACGACTCTATCAAGAACTATTTATTAACAGTACTGTAATTTACCCCACCACTACCTTCTCTCAGCATCGGACAGGTTATAATTTCAATTTTCACTGCTTATCGTTTCTCCTCTCAGCTATGATTTCAGAGCAGCATCTAGTTTAAAGGAGGAAAAGTCTAATAAGCTGAAAATAACCACTATCTAGCGATGCATTTGAGTCATCATACCACAAGAAACCAAGAACATTTATAATAAAACCAGATGGAGGTGACGAGAAACAAGCATCATCACCTCATCTCTGATAGCGTTCCTTGAAGTTAATCATTACTATTTCACCCAGGGACAACCATTAGGCCCATCAGAAAAATTACACGCATGAACTGATTTGACTGAACCAGCTTCACGCTGCTCACACTCAATTACATTAAAATGCAGCTCAGCCTTCTCTGTAACACTGGTCCTGAAACAAGGCAGGAGCACCCTGTCTGACTGCAGCTCTAAATCCCACACTGAAATCCTGGACCGTAGCAAGAGAAACAGGGCTCCTCTCCGCATGGTTCATCCCTACCTTACTTTCAAGAGTTGGCAGTGAATGCAAAACAGACAAATGTTTTGTCATGAGAGCAATTAATCTGGCTTTTAAAGTTCCTTAGAGCCCTGCATCTGCAGGATAATTTGCAAGCACAAGTAAATAAATTTAGAAGTCACATCTTTAAGACTGATGCGTTGAAAATTCATCTTCACCATGTCAACAAATGAAGTTATGCTTACAAATCACTGTGGTCTCCTCCACATACTAAAAAAACCAAAAAAACAAACAACAAACAACTGCTACAGCAAGTCTGGAATAATTTCTAAATGCTGGTTCTATCCCAGAAGAATCATACCAATCTCCAAGAGGGAAAATAAAAAAGAATAGTGTCCTAGAGTATACTCATTAGCCAGTTTTCCTCAAACAAGCAAGTTTCTGGGCTACACTCCCAGAGTCAACTCTTTCTAATTTGCCAAAGGAAAGAGAGCTAAAACCATTTTAAAAAAGCACAACTAGAAAGCCTTAATCCCCAATACAGGATGCTCCATCCCCTAACAAACATCTTAAAATAACCCAGTTGCAATCATAGTATTATCACTTACTTGTCAAGAGTTTCATCTAATGTCTCATACGAGTTCTTGTAGCACTCTATTCTTTTCATAAAATCTTCTGTTGCTTCATCATTACTACAATCAACATAGTCAGGACTACCCAGCTTCACTTGCTGTTTGAAATAAAAATAGGAGAGTAGTACATAAGCTTCTTTTCCCTTTTAACAGAAGTTTAAAGAAACAGGAAGGGGGAGAACACAACACAAAAATGTATTTTCTGTAAGTGAATTAAAATACATGTAAAACAAAAAGAGCTATTCTTCATAGAATTAAACTTCTGAGCTGGTGTACATATGGACAGGAAAATAAAGTGTTCCATTAAGGGAAGCTAGGTTTTTTGCTATTGGATGTTGTTGTAATGTACTTCTAAAAATACTGAGATGCTTCAAGAATACTGAGTTACTTCAAACCTTGACTTAAAGCAGTTAAAGCAAAACCTTCCTGTACTCACCACAATGTTTGCAGCAATGACCTCTGGATCCACACATACTGACTCAACAAAGAAAGTCTTCAGTCCACAGGAGACAAGGCACGTGAACAGAAGGAAGGAAGAAAGAAAGGAAGAAGATGCATTAAAACACCTCTGGGGACTTCACATGTACAGAAGGAAGGAAGAAAGAAAGAAGATGCATTAAAACACCTCTGGGGACTAACACACATGAGCATTTGCTGTCTCAAAGGTTTATGGAGACACAAATTTAGAGGAAATGGAAGATTATGGAATAATATATAAACACAAAACAATCCTGAACACAAGGTAGAAAGGCACAGAAAGTTTTTGGTTTTGCAAAACACACACAAAATTCCCTATGTGTTTTCTGCAGCAAAAACCTGAACTGCACCAAGAACAATATTTATAGTAGTTCTTGCTGACAGCACACTCAGAACATGACCTCTGGATCCACACATACTGACTCAACAAAGAAAGTCTTCAGTCCACAGGAGACAAGGCCATGGACAGGAAAATAAAAAGTGTTCCATTAATAGAAGCTAATTTTTTTGCTATTGGAAGTTGTTGTAATGTACTTCTAAAAATACCAAGATGCTTCAAAAATTCTGAGTTACTTCAAACCTCGACTTAAAGCAGTTAAAGCAAAACTTTCCTGTACTCACCACAATGTTTGCAGCAATGACCTCTGGATCCACACATACTGACTCAACAAAGAAAGTCTTCAGTCCACAGGAGACAAGGCACGTGAACAGAAGGAAGGAAGAAAGAAAGGAAGAAGATGCATTAAAACACCTCTGGGGACTAACACACATGAGCATTTGCTGTCTCAAAGGTTTATGGAGACGCAAGTTTAGAGGAAATGGAAGATTATGGAATAATATATAAACACAAAACAATCCTGAACACAAGGTAGAAAGGCACAGAAAGTTTTTGGTTTTGCAAAACACACACAAAATTCCCTATGTGTTTTCTGCAGCAAAAACCTGAACTGCACCAAGAACAATATTTATAGTAGTTCTTGCTGACAGCACACTCAGAACTACAGGTCCAGGATAACAGCAGCAAAGCTGCGGCATGAAAGAGGCTAGCTCCAAGCTAACACACATGAGCATTTGCTGTCTCAAAGGTTTATGGAGACACAAATTTAGAGGAAATGGAAGATTATGGAATAATATATAAACACAAAACAATCCTGAACACAAGGTAGAAAGGCACAGAAAGTTTTTGGTTTTGCAAAACACACACAAAATTCCCTATGTGTTTTCTGCAGCAAAAACCTGAACTGCACCAAGAACAATATTTATAGTAGTTCTTGCTGACAGCACACTCAGAACTACAGGTCCAGGATGAGAGCAGTGAAGCTGCGGCATGAAAGAGGCTAGCTCCAAGCAGTGCAAATGTTAAAGATGAGAAAAATGAGGATGGGTTGATTGTAATCACAAACAATGCCTGAGAACACAAAATGCTCTGTTGACTGATTGTCTAGAAGGGATGTGGCTTTTGCTAGTGCACTTAACTTGCAGTACAGACCACGGCAAAAACCACCACTGCCCTGCTTGTCCAGGCATTAGCTCTGAACTCCTGTGCTTCTCACTCACCTTATACCCATTTTCTTCACCAAATTTGTAAATAGTTTCTCTGCGTTCTCGAGTTGTGTTTGTAGCATCAAAGACCTAGGGGTGATGATGAAGAAAAAGAGAGAGAGGGGAATTAAAAAAGCAACATAGTCTGTGAAAAGCACTGTGTTAGTAACAACAGAAATACAGGTTCCAAGTCCCTCAATGTGAAGGAAAGCAATGAAAACACTTCCTCTTCCCTCTACCCCACTACTTCCCCTACCTTTACAACTACATCAACATGCTCAACAGAAAAAGAGATTCCTACTTTACACACACGATTTTCTAAATAATAAGTAATAGTTTGAAAGCACTACTAGCAGAACACTTTATTTGGAAGAAGCAACCAGAATTTAAGCCTAACACGTAATACAGGACAGAATCTTCCTCCTGGCCCACATCAGCATTAAATACTAATGCATAGGTTTTTAGTGAACTCTCACTACACAAAAAATATGCTGCAATCAATATGCTATTCAAAATGCAAGTCTAAAACTTCTAAAGGGCAGAAGATTTGCAAGACTTGTAACCCTGCCCAGGAATGATACAGAAATATGCAGCCATTTTTCTAAGGACTTACATTCAGCTCTGAACACATCTGTGTTTTATCAAAGTATAAACTTTACTTCATGTCCCCAGCAGAACTTATAATTATAGATAATGGTTTGCCTTCACTAGTTAATGAAAATACCATCGAGTTGTGTCAGTATCTTAAAAAAAAAACAACACTATGCACAAAATCTTATTAATGCGAGTAATGGTTTGCCTTTACTAGTTAATGAAAATACCATCAAGTTGTGTCAGTAGTCTTAAAAAAAAAACCAACACTATGCACAAAATCTTATTAATGCGAATATGCAACCTCCATAGTCGAACAGCTGATGTTTTGCACCCCAATATTAAATACTCAGATATGCAATTTACTTTGAGTTTCTCCTTCTGTCTTCAGAGATTTCCCATGTCAGTAACACAACTGCCAAGGAATACCCCAGGATGCTTTTTGTTCAGTAAGTCTTTCCCTTTCAGTGTAAACACTAGACTATCAAACAGAAACAGAAGTGCAACAAAACCAACAGCCGTGTTTAACAGTACGTTATACAATGTGGAGAGAAGGGGGACGTTTTTCTTACTGTTACCCTCCCCTTGGTTGACCCCTCCCATCACAAAGGTGGTTGCTCAGTATGGCATCATCACCCTGAACTGTAGTGCTTCTTTCACTGCAGCAACAAGGCAGGTCTAACACATAACTCCCAAATCAAAAAATAATCTGATATATGGAAGAGATACTGGAATTACTCAAGTTGTATATTACCCAGCAGACACACGTTATTTTGTAGGGAAGCATCTCAAGAATGTGCCAACAAGAAACTTACAGCCACGTGCCCATTTTCTTCACTGAGGTACTGTCGGACGTCATTCAGCGCTGCTAAGGCACACTGTCTTAAAAATGAAAGAGTAAAATTCAACTGCTAGTTAATGTAATTTTATTAATGCACTTCTGTGTTGTGATCAAAGCGCCTTGCAAATGTTAGATAATCTTTCTCGAAATCCATACTTTTTAATCACACACCACCACCACCACCCCCAAACATAAGAAAAACCAACAGAGGTCAAGCAAGCTATACTGAGGAAATGTGGTGACGGCCTTCTGCCTGAAAAAAGACCAGTCCAGTGCTCCTCTGTGCAATGCATACAACTATACATCACCACTGAATAGCCCTCAACTTCACTGAGCAGGATAAACTTTCACTGATCTAAAATAACAGCCCTGAATCATCCCTGCAACTGTATTCTTTTCTCCGTTACCTATTCATAGATATTTGCTTCTTAATTTGATTCTCAAAGAGGGGGGGGAAAATAAACATCAACTTAAGGCTTTTATCTTGTGTCCCTAAGTTAAAGTGGTATAGAAAACTATTTTTCAGTAATCTACTTGTCTTTTGAACTGTCACATAAAAATTGCTTATGTCAAAAAAGTCTATTACCAAGAGAGAGTAAAACAAAGTTAGTACCATGTATTAGGGACAGAAGTGAAAATAACACCCCATTGTGGTCACCAACCCAATATAACTAGTACTGGAGACCCCCCTGAGGATATGAACACCAAAAAAACACCACCCGTTTATACTTTACACTTGTGTTAAATCTAGACAAGAATAAATTCATTTGCAACTTTCGTATTTCCCCAGTGTTAATACCATCTTCAAAGTCAATTACAATTTCTAACACATAAATAATACTGGAGGGAAATATTAACATTGTACACGATTTACTCATTAGTAGAACAAAGCCCCATTTATTTCCAATAAACACTGCCTCTTTGCAATGCCAACATAAAGCCTTGTCCATTCTGACAGCCTTTCTGTGTATTACTACTTTATTTTGACTTCCAGACTGAAAGGCATAACTCTCCTCTTGTATTTACCATATTCTGCATGCACAGCTTTGTCTTTAAAGAAAAATGAAGGCTTTTCAATCCTGACAGTATTTCCACATTAGCATGGTTAATAGATGTCAGGAACTGAGATTCAGCAGTCAAGTCTTTGCTGAATAAATATAACCCCTCTCTACTCACTGCTAACCAGGCAGATTAGCTCACACAGCCCATTTTGTGTTATACTCCCCACCACTTAGTCTAATTGGTGACACAGAGGCACGTTAAAAGGTTTGGCTCTGCCTCTAAGCAAAATGTAGGTGCTTCCCAGGCTAATGCAGCTCCTATCTCCTCTTTGGTCCCAAAGCATTAGGAGGTTCTTATGGAAGTTGCTCTCCTTTGACATTAGCAAAGGGAAAGGGAAGCAGAGGGACAACGACAAAACAAAGTCCAGCTACAGTGAAGTCCAGACATTTTTGATGCTTGAGCTGAAGCAATTAAGAAGAAAATACTTCCTAAATAGCCTAAACAAATTGCATTTCCATTCCTCTAGAACTTCTGTTCTTTCTCATTTCATACTACATGCTTTTAAATGTTTTCCTCAACATACTAAAAAGGTCAATGAACAGTGAAGAAAATCAAAAGACCTTCCCCGTTTGATCTCGTGTAAGAAAGAAGCAGCTCCCTCTTGCTCTGACCTTCTCTTCATCTACCCTTTCTTCTCAAGGCCTTTCCTCTCCATTAAAGCACAGCCTCTTTCCAGGCACAAGGGGAGTCTCAAGTGCTTCACCTGGGCACGGATGCTCACAATGGTGCTCACCTGGCTTTGCACAGCATGAGCACACCATGGCAATTTTTGAGGCAATGCACTGACTGACCACATGAAGCACCAGTGTAGTGGCCAAAAAGATAATTTCAAGGAGAGAATAATAGTGTTTCAATCCCACTCATTTGAACGGGCAATGACAAATACATTCAAAGTACTCCAGTGAAAAATGCCACTATGCAAACCATAAAGAAAAGCACTTATGTGGGGCTTTTTTCTTATGATCCACAAAAAAAAAAAAAAAGCTCTAAATTGGCATTTTAGGAATTAGCAGAAAGTCTCACAACTATTAGTGAGATTATTATTATCACCTTGCAAAAATGTAAGAAAAATAACAACTATTTCTTAAAACTGCTTTGTTTTGAGTGAAAATACCCTGGGATATCTGCAGGAATAAGAGTAGTCACAGCCTACTGAAAGGTGAAACAGAATCAAGTATTTCTCTTCTCTGTATTTTTGATGCTTGAGATGAAGCAATTAAGAAAAAAATACCCCAGATTTTAAGCAGCCTAAATAAATCACTTTTCCACCTTCTCAAGAATTTCTTTTCCTTGTCATTTCATACTACAGTCTCTTAATGGTCTTCTTGAGCATCCAAAAATGCAACTTAAAGCAGAGTCTAAGAGCAATTTACACAGGGCACCATTTTAATACAATTAGCATAGTGTAGCCAAGCACATTCAAAACTTACTTCCTGATTTTCAAGCCTTCTTCATTGTCAGGCAGGAAGAATTCAAAAGATTTATACTTTTTCACCAAATCTCGACGATACTGACCAACATTAAATTCTGCCAAGAAGAAACCAGTATTAGTGGGAACTCATTTTATTCATGGAAAAAAGCACAAAAGTTATGACAGCTTTGAAACCAAACTACCCACAAGGGTAAAATAATGTAGCACATACGAAGTCAACACACCATGCTACTTCTTGTGTTTCAGGGAGGGTTAGTCGTTTTTAAATACAAAGACAACAACAAACCAGGGAAATGGAAAAAGAACATTTGAGCTGTATGTAGGTGGCTTTAACGGAGTCACTTGGCCATACTGCTGTACCTTTGGCAGTTTGCCTGAAGTACAAAAAGAAACTCTTCACCTCCTCTACAGGAGTGGCCGGGAGTCTATTTCAGTACTTTACAAAGAACTGCTAATAATCTGGCTTTTTCTTCTGTGTATGCGTGCAGTGAAGCAGTATTCTGATAGCACCTCCCAAAACTTTCCACTCTTATTTAAGCAAGGATGAGTTCTAAATATAACTAACTGATCTTGCTTTTGATAAACAGAACTTCAAGTGATGGAACATTTTTTAGAACTCTGCTCAAATACTTCTATTCCTTGAGGATCAGCACATACTATTTCACAACCCGTTCTTTTATTTTAAAAAATGCTTAAGTTGTAAAAAAAAAAAAGATTAAAGAAAATCAGCATAAGTACAGAACATAATCTTGCTGAGACCTCTTAACAGTGGTCAAAGAAAACTATTCCTTATCTGGGCAAAGGTCCACAAGGTCTATGGCCGTACATGTGTCACAATATCAGATGAGGAGTTAGGGCAAGGCTGTTCTGTTTTGTCACAGAGCAATGACACTGTACTCTAATTAACTTCATTCTACAGCTCTGAAAGGAGGTCTCTGAAGCGCAATTAACTTTTAACTTGTTTCTGACCTATAGGTTTTCTCTGCTAACTGCAAAGCATTTTTTTTTTAACATTAGATCAAGCTGAAGTATTCTGTTTGGGAAGCCACCAAGGTAAAACTACTTGGGCAGACTTCATTTCTGGAAAGAGGAAAAGAAGCAATAACCACAATTGCTGAGTTGTAATTAAAAAGACATTGGATAGAAGAGCTCAACCATCAGCTGCTGTATATAGATTGTTGTTGGGACTGGGGGCAGAGAATAAAGCAATAAATATTGTTTATCCACCCAAAAGTCAAGTTTTATTTGAATTCAGCAATGTTGATGTCATTTTTTTTGTGGTCAGCTGTGTGACACAGATTGTAGTACAATCCAGGTTATTCTGCAACAAATTGAACGAGCACTGGCTGTGCTGGCTACATAAAAAGGTGGTTTCTTGTAAGAAAAACAGAACATGCAAGAAGTTCAGATGGCCAGTGTTGTCAGGCAATAGCTCTTTACAAATCAAAAATAATTCATTTCATAAGAAAGCACAGTTACTGCAAGAGGATCATGCACAGCAAAGAAAGAAGTACTATCTAGTGAGATGATCTTTAGTTCTTATTATTAGCATCCACCCCTGTGGAAAAGTTTCAAAGCTGGCTGGTATCACAACTACCACACAGCCAGAACTATTCAAAAAAGCTTCCCAAAGTTTAGTATCTAAAACCCACATTGCAACACAATTCTATTCAGGCATCTAATTGACCTCATTTCCTTCAAAAAGCCCGGACAAAAGTCCCTTGTATTTTTAACCATTTCACATTCTAAATGGCAGAGGATTTCGAAAGGAATAAAAGAAAACACAGATGTGATAGTTGAAACAATTCAACTAACATCAATCTAGGGCTATTTACCTCCACCTTCTGCTCCTGAACTCTCTGGCTTGCTTAATGTATGTTACATGAAAAGATGGCATTTATCTTTTCTCTGGTTTACATAACCTTGTAATTTTAACCATCTGTCTCATGGAGCAATAACACTTACTACACTAAGCACACACTAATTTTAAGACATTAAGAGCTAAAGGGTAACAACTGTCAGGGCTACTTAATATTTATCATGGACTGATTGAGCCACAATCAATGGGAATCATTACGCAATGTGTCTTCTACTCCCTCAGTCGGTGAGGTATTTTAAATTGATTTCAGCCTTAGTAAAATTGCATCACTGATGACACAAACAACAGGAAAGGTCTGTGGTTTCCAAGAAAATCCCATGTCACACTTTCTAACAAAGACAAACTTCAACCAGCAACCTAGGATGGAAGCTCATAAAGCAACTTTATGTTGTACATAAGCAACTTGACATAAAATCAGGCAGCAACATTGTAATTATTATTAAGCACTGGCACAGATATTTTCTGATGTGCTGCTCACAGTAGCCCATGAACTTTTCCTACAACTGACATCCCCTACTTATTTTACTGTATCGGGGATATATTCAACCAAGCACGAGCCAGATATGGACAGTATCTTGTTTGTTGTCCAATACTGGATTTCTGCATTTCCAAGGCCACCTAGTAAAACATTCAACAAAATGACATATATATCTCTCTACATACACCTATATTGTGCATTTTATCAGCTTGGATATAGGCTAATGTATTTAGATTGCTATTTTGCTTCAATGCAGCGGATAAAACTGAAGTCCCTAAATATCTGATACTGCTCATCAGCAGGGTGATCCTGTGCGAAAACAGCCAAAACTTAGGGGATAATTTAAATCCTGAAAACTCTCAAACAATATAACACATCCTCCATAACATCTCATCTATAAACACCATATTAGACAACTTTATAAGAGCTTAAGAAAACACCAACTCCAAAAGCTAGAATCTAGAATCCAAAGGCAGTTTAAACATAGGCCAGAACTCTTTGATTTCTTAGAGCTACTAGGAAATACATCTCTGAATATCCAGCCAGAAGTCTAGCCTTTAGTATGATCTAACATGTTTAATGTTACCTGAATGATTAACTAGTCATAACTATAAAGCCACTCTTACTGCACCAGACACAGAATCGCACAACACCAAGGCTCTTTCTCTCCTCCGGGGCCAGAGGAGGTGGCAGGGTGAGATTGCTGCTCAAGACCTCCAAAAGACTTAGGTCTTTTTCTTCTGTCACACTGGACCCACAAGACACCGCAGGAGCTGAGGAGTGAAGTAGGACAGACGAGTCCTTGGCATAATCAGAGCCATCAGTTCCCACTCAAAACACGCAAATAAAGTCCTTAAGAGAGCGATAACAAGCGGCTGCTTCAGTTCCTTGGGCTCTTAAATATTCAGACAAAGAGCTGTAACTCATTCCACAAATGCAGTTAAACAAAGAATTACATAGAGAATTACACATTGCACAAAGTTCACAGAGCAAAGAAGATGGAGAAGTCAGAACTTTAACCCAGAAGTGCTGACTGCTCATCGGCTGGTAAACAAGATTCCCTTTCACCCACATAAAGAAAAGGGAAGGAGAAAAAAAAAAAAGAAAAAAGCTGAACAAAGTGTTAAGGAAGAAGAGCACAAAGCTGATTTAGGCACCTGGGAGGACCAGAAGGTAAATGAACAATCACCAGAATTTTATTAGTTACCATCTAAACAGAACAGCGAGCCTGTGTATGCTATTGCTTAAAAATAAGTTGACAACCAGATGGGTTTTAAGTAGTCAAACTGGGCTACAAAATCACTGGGAATTAGGTCTATAAAACACCTAACATCTGCCCTGTCCTTCTGGTGTAAACAAAAGTAAACCCATCACCTTTTGTAGGCACTCCAATCCAGTTTAAATAGCGCGTCAGCTTCTTCGAGATGTAGGTTTTTCCTCTTGCTGGGAGACCCACCATGACAATCAGAGTGGGGCAGTTGGTCATACATACTGAAACAGAAAAACACAAAACCAGGATTCACCCTTAATGTTCCCACAAAGTGGTGGAAAACGACAATCCGTGTGCTCTCCGAGGAAGTGACCATTCAAGCAGCTCATGCACCGTGTCTCACTGTCAGGGTATTTTTTCCAGGAGCAGAGTGGACTTCACCGGGTTTCTTATGGAAGGGCAAGTCAGTGGTAGTGCAACACTGGGCACGTGAGTGTAGACAGGCAGAAGACAAGAAACTTACACAGTTGCATATGTGCTTTAAGACATACAAAAACAATACCAAAAGAAAGGACACCGACATCTTACACCCCTGTGCACCTCAGTTCAGTGCTTGCATTGAAAGGAAACAGCAAGGTCTACACAGTTTTTAGGTAATTTTTGGATCCTTAAGACAACACCTCAACACTGCTCAACATTTTCTTGGTGTTGAGCGGAACAAGCATGGAAGATGCAGCTTAATACATCACGGTATGGCATGGTACTCACTATTTATCATTTCTCCTTTAAATATTTACACAAAAATCTCTCTTGAAACCACTCATTTGACTGTTCTTCAAGGATTACTAGGAATCAAGTACTCTACGCAATCAAGTACGATAATCTGATATACATACAGAAATATGTGGTTAATTAAAAAAGCAAAACCTAACACTGTAGGAAGTTAAAAGAGTTTATACGTATGAACTGAAAACCTTGAGGCATTTCCTTTCAAATGACAAGTTTTTGAACATTTTAATGGCACAAAACTATGGATACCTTGCATGAATCTATCACAGCTACAAGGAACTGCCTAAAAAGAAAGAAGGTATTAAAGTGGCGCAAAAATATCAACGTTCCCCTCCATCCCCTATTTCAAAGGGAATTAATTTCTATACAATCCACATGGGCATCAATTTCCTCAGTGTCTTGACAGAGGAGGAGTCAATTCACTCCAAAAGACTAAATCTCAGTGTTACACTCTAAGGCATAACTAAACTGTTGTACAAAGCACCATGATTGTCCGAGATTCCCAACCCTTGGATTGATAAAAGTCCCATCCCATAAAGTCACTAGGATGAATCCGGCACAGCTACTCCACACGGTAAACCCATCGAAAAAGAACAGATTAGCAAAGACAGATGCACTTTCTTAAATGCTCATTGAAAAGGAAAAAAAACAAACCCCAAATCCATTGAAAAATAGACCACTTCTCATAAGAGACAGAAGACAAAACCATACCCAGTCTCAAACCCATGAACAGTCCATGCAATGACAGTTACAGGGAACTGACCACAAACCAAAACAGATCCATCTAAACATGTTCATGTCTCCGGAAGGACACTGATAAAAGTCCCCAGAGTAAGCTCCTCTCTGCAGATGACTATAAGCAAGAAGGGTAATGTTTTCTCATCCCTCTTCCTCTTTGTCCTAAGTGCGGGCCTATGAACCCCCTCTCCAAGATGAGGAAGGAAGGCTCTGGGGAAACAACCTCTGTGAAGTGAAAAGAGTACAACGCTTACTAAGCTTAACAGATTTGCTTCTGGTTTTAAATAAATAAAATAAAATATTGAGATGAGAGAAATCCCCGAGCCCCAAGGAATTTTAAGAGATGTTCTTCAAAGCCAGTTTGAAAGGTTCTTCACCTGAAATATCTAGCTCGACTTTTAAACAATTTCCCGATATAAGCAGTGAAATAAGAGCCATCAAAGACAAACCAGGGTCTGAACACATCTGCTCTGTACACAGCCTCAGGTCCACCTGTGCTAACGGAAACAGGCTTTTCTACTCATTCTGGACAAAATTTACCAACTAGTATTACACCTAGATCGCCCAATTTTTTATTACTTTTTTTTTTTCTCCTGGGCTGAGCCATGCAAATTCAGCCTTCTCACAGAACATCTACCTTTTGGTAATGTAATGAAAAATCTATACTGGAGCAAAACTCCATTTGGCAAAGGTAAGGGCTAGGAAGCCCCCGTGAAGAAACCTGCAACCCACTTAAATGGTTGCTTCACAGATTACACCGACAATCGCCCTCTAAACTAAATCCTACTGCCTGCGGGGGTTTGCAGCAGATCTCCCTGAGCAGCAAACCTGACCAACACAGCTACAACAACAGCAGAAACCAAGGGAATTATCTGCTGATCCCCATCAAGTCGCAATCCTATTCTGACCAGGTGCCATGCTGGCTCAGAGTGCTTTTCCTCTTTATAAAGGCAGATCCCAGTAAGACAAATGCCCTGCACACCTAAAGTAGGAATATCGCTGATTCCCATCATCTTAAACACTCTGCTTTTCCATAATGCCATAGCCCTGCAAACACTACAGGGTGCTACAGCATATACCCCCCATCAGAGCCCACCTTAACAGGAGGATGCCAGTTCACAATCTACATTTCGGGGCTCTAAAAAATGTTTGATGTTTTGGTTTAGATGGCCAACAGTGGCTGCAATCTAATACCACTTACACAGGTGGCACTTGGTGACAAGCACACCTATGCATTTGGAAGTCAAAGGCACATTTGCTGGCCAAAACAGCTAAAAGGACTAAAACTAAAAGCACACAGAGCAACAATTTTGTTTCTTATGTCAGTGGAGCGTTCTCAACAACACACATAAGACTCAGCACAGCAAACTAAGGGTTTTGTTTTTCTTCCTTACAATCCTATGTCACTAACAAGGATTAATTTTGCTCATGAGTTCAGTAAAAAAGTCAAGATTAAACCAAAATGCAAGGTTCTGCATATGTATCTAATACGCAAAAGTTAAAAATAATTTAAATTTCTTTCACTTTATCTGAACAGCAACTTTTTCAACAAAACATTGCCAGCACTCGCTGCAAGTGGGGAGGAATGTTCATTCCATGACAGTATTTAAAACATCACTGTCTCAAGACCTACACCTTCCTTTGAACAAATGTTAGCGATTTTTACATGAGGATGCGGACTGACAGATAAACCCAAACAAAGCACAAGTTACACATATCTAACTCCTGGAATAAAAGATCCTCTTCAGTTTAATATTTTCCCAGTGGCACAATACTCAATTCCCTTTTTCACAGCACAACATCGTTGACTTTCTATGATAAAGACAATTTGCAGCACAAAAGGTGCAAGTTGCAGAGCCAAGGCAGACCGCAAAGCGCAGCTTTCTCTCAACTCCTTATCACTTCATTGTCTGGTTCACCTCCAGAAATCTCTCTACATGGTCTAGTCTTGAGAAAACAAACTCATTTTTCAATACTGCTTCACATATGTACCTCTTAGGGGTTTCTGACAGCCCCAATCTGTGGCTGTGCTACCAACACTAATTTTTCTAGAGGAACACACGCACTCAGAACAGTAAACCCAAACTCATCGGGTTGTATGCCATCATCTGCTTAAGATGCTCTATGACTTTACTCAGGTTTTTCTTCAATACATGTTATAAATATATGCATGTAAGATTGCAGGCTTATAACAGTGGCATAAAAAATAAATGTTACGTTGTATTGCCTCGTTTACAGGGAACACACAAAAAGCATGCCCAGAAATACCCATCAGTGTAAGAAAACGGCCAAGTGATGAAGCGCATTAAAATCAAATATTGCAACTTAAGCAAAGTCATTATCCAAGTTAAAAATTTCTTATATACTACTGAAGGACACAGCAAGTTGCAGCTCAGAGTAAAATTATGACTGCCTACCCTTCTTAAGTTTAAGACTTATCAGTCGAGGAAAGAAGAAATTACACGGTCATTTCTTGACTCTTAAACTCTATTGTGAAATAATGCAAGATGCAGAAGGTTGTGAAACCAAACTGGGACATTGAACAATCCAGATCAGCTGTGCAGCATTCCATCAGCCCTCAAAACACACATGATCTTGTGAAATCAGAGACAAGAGTTGGTATTTTTCAAGTTCACCTACTACCTAACATATTATCAGTTGCCCCTTCCTTTCAACCAAAATGAGATTTTGGTTTTTCCCTTATCTGTGTTAAATTTTTAACCAACTTTTAAGGCCAGACACTTTCCGTATCAAGCTGCTATGGTTAACCATCTGAAGTTTATGAAGGATTCTTGCTGCTTCTATGGCCTTCAACTCAAGGTCTATTCTCTGGAGCCACTGTACTATTTAGAAGCTCATACACAAATATCTTTAAGCCAACACAACCACCCTCCCAAATAAGAGTGACCCTTATGATGGGTCACACTCTCCTCCGCATCCCACAGGGATGAGTTCCCTATTCTGCTGCTCTTCCTGAAGAGCATCCTGATCCTATACCTGAAGACGTCCATTATCTTCCATCTGCCTCTCCTCTTTTTGTCCAAATCACCAGGTTCTAACATCACCTTGGTACAAGGCGATTCACATGTGTCCTCTAGCCAGCCTCGTGCCACCAGCTGCTCCCAGCAGCTCTGCCACCACTTCCTGGGGGTCACCATCTGCTTCCCATGGCTTTGATGCCAACAGGCGATGGCCCCATCATACATCCTGGTCCTCAGGCCACAGCTGCGTGTTGTCGCTACCTCATTCGCTTTCTCCATCTTCAGTTCCTAGAGTTGGGAGTACAAATACACACAAGCAGCCTGAGCTCAAAGGGCAGAGTTCTTTAGAGCAAAGATAATCTTAGTTTAATTCTTTTTTTTTTTTTGATCCGATATACATTCATACTGCTATGTGAACAGCAAATAAAAATTACTAGAAAGACCAAATTCCAGCAGCTTTAGAAACACATACCCGTTAACTGTAGTAGAGGAAAATATAATGTTTAACCACAGGAAGTTCACGGTTTATCTCTCCCTCTATAAACATCCTCTACCAGGCTCTCAAAACAACTTTCACTATAGCATACTTGGGTATTTATTTTTTTATGTCCTTGTTTGTAGCCTAATGCTTGACGCATATAGATCTTGACGCAATCTGACATATGATGCCAAGAGTAGCTTTATTACAACCTCTTTACAGACAAAACCTTTCACAAAAGACCACAAAAGGTAAGTGGCAGTTATTATTAAAAAAAAAAAAAAAAAAGCATGTTTCTACTGACAACATCTTACTTTGGAAGGTCATTTAGAACAGTTACCTTCCTTTTACTGGTCTCACCAGCTGTAAAAGCTCAGTAGGCTGCATATGGCCACAACTCCTCCTTGAAGACATTGCAACGCAGAGACTAAAAGAACTAGCTCATCAAAGCCCCGTGACAGCTGAACCCTGGCACAGCTAACCAGATTTCTTCTTCTCCAGGCAACTGCAATTGCTACAACTTTCAGAAAAATCACACTAAAACCAGCTAACAAAGGTATGTCCCTTTGAAGATGGATGTGTTGAGTCCTCAACTGGAAGCGTGCATGATTCTGCTCATACACCTTCTCAAAAGATAGAGACTAAAAGTAGTGCTGTGAAAGGTCATCAGCATGAATGAGGACATAAAAAGCCCAACCAAAGGAGACTGAAAGAGTTCGCCTCGCTCACCTAGAAATTCAGAAGACATCTGAACAACTAGCTTCACCGCTTCAACTGGAAAGCTACTCTTGAGGACAAGAAAACCATTTCCAATGGGAGCTTGTATTTTTTGAACAGTAATGTTTAACACAGTGATCTGTAAAAGCAGGGAACTGGTCAACCCAGCACTGCCCCACATGGCCCATGGCTTGAGCAGTCCACCCTGAGCTGCCACAGCAGGGCTACAGCACCCAGGGGTCACGCTGCCTCATCAGAACACGTGATGATACAAAATACATGGAAATCTGAGGATAAAGGACTGTGCAGCCCCCTTGCATGGAAAAAATTAGTGTGTTCTCAGCTCGCTGAAACAAGATGGATGGTTTTATCAAGGAAGAGTGAGTTCTGCTCCTTTCTAGGGTGTTTGTATCACAAATGACTGTAAATATACTATAGTTTGCAAGAGCAAACGTGCAAAAGCAAAAAGATTTTTAAAAGTACTTCCAAGCCTCCTTTTTTCCATTTTTTTTGTTTTTTCCAAAAAGGTTTCTCAATTATGAGGAGTCTTAGGCATCAAAGATTATAGAACCTACAAAAAAAAAAACCAACACAGATACATAGAATAATTTTTTCAAAGTCAGTTTATAAGAGAGACTAAGTAATTCTGTCAGGAAGACTCCAAATGTCACCAGATTACATGTGACCAATGTGAAATTTTGTTCTTGTGGGGTTTTTGATAAAATAGTGTCTGTGTCAAAACTGTAACAAATGTTATTTTGTTTGGAAAAGAAATGCCACGTTAAGGCCAAAATGAAGAATTCCCCTTGGGAGTAGAGTCAGAAAGTGTGAATCAACACCCATCTCAGCATCCATCTCTCCTCTTCACACCTAGTATTTTTCAGATGCTGGGGTAGTTCAGTTCACAAAGGAACACATACCTGCTTCCTAGCAGGAACCAATAAAATTTGGGGCTTTTTTCCAGCAAGGGCTGGACCAAAAGCAAGGCCAGAGCGGAGAGGCTGCAGCCCGTGGCCGCCTGCCACAGCCGCAGAGCCCTCAGCTCTGTCAGCCCTGCCTCTTTGCATGACAAATAAAAACAATTCCACACGACAAAGCCCCTTTTGTCTGCAAAACTGCCGTGTGCTGAACCTCAAGTTATTTAAGTAAGGGGGAAAAGGGAAAAAAAAAAAAAAAAGATTGGCAGAGTTTGTTAATAAACTATGGTTTACAAACGCCACAGCCAAAGTCTTCAGGGGCTGATGACTTGGTTGGCTGCACCTCAAAATAAGGAAAGCCATTAACTCATACAACAGATGGCCTGATACAGCACTGCCCTTAAAAGAAAAAAAAAACAAAAACCAAACAATAAAAATACAGTGACATTTTTAAGCCTCTCTTCAAGAAGAATACACTGAATGTAAACGCTCCTTGGAACCAGAACGTCTAAAAGAGGGAAGAAAAATAAAATAAAATAAAAAAACACAAGGCAACAAAAGCCACTGGAGAAGACACTCTTCCCAGCAAGCTTTGTTGCCTTCCGTCGGGCACAGATTCGGCAGATTTGGGGGTTTTCTGCCTTTCCCGGCGCCCCGGGCCACGCTCGGCGGGGGGCCTCACCCCCAGCCCCACCGGTGGCCCCGGCACATCGCCCCCGGCCCGGGGAACCATCCCACCGGCCGTTCCCAGCAGAGGCGAGGCGAGAGGCGCCTTAAAGCCCCGGTAAAGCGCTTGGAGCTCGGGGCGGAGGGGGGTCGGTAAGGGAGGGGGCGGCGGGGCCCTCCCGCCTTTCCTCACACCTCGACCCCCTCTGAGGCCGAGCCGCCCCGCCGGGGACGGGCTTCGCGGGGCCCGGCTCAACCGAGGGAGGAAGAGGAGCGGCGGCTGACAGCTGCCGGAGCTCCGACAGCGCGGTCCGGGCAGAGACCCCCTTCTCCCTCCCCGCCGCCGCCCCGCTCACCGCCGCGCTGGGCGCTGTGCCCCGCCGGCAGCCCGTTGTCGTAGGGCTCCCACGTCTTCTGCAGCGGGTTCTGCGTGAGCTCCCGCGCCGGCGAGGCCGCCGCCGCCGCCATCCTCGCCCGGCTCCCACTGCAGTGGCAGCGGGGCGGGGCGGGCACCGCCTCTCAGCCCGGCGGGGGCGAGGCCGCGCCGCCCCCTGAGGCGAGGCCGGGCGCGGGAAGCGGCAGCCCCGCCGCCGCCGCCGCCTCTCCCTCTCCCCGGCCCGGTGAGGGCCCTCAGGCCGCAGCGGGCCCTCGGGGTGGAGGGGTTCCCTGCCCCGCAGCAGGAGGAGCGAGGCCGCGGCTCCCTCAGGGAAGAAGGCTCTGTCCCCAGGCCCCGAGGGGGCGGCGGCTTTGAGAGGGTGAGCCCGCGGTCCCGCTGTTTGTTTGTCAAAATGGGGTCTTCACGACAAGGCGAGGCGGGGGTCTGTCACCGGCCCCGGAGGTGTCAGCGGCCCCGGGAAGAGGGGTAGGGAAGCAGGGCTGTGCCCGCTGGTGACAGAACCGAGGGGTCGGGGGGTGGCCGCTGAGGGGCCGCCGCAGGGAAGGCCTCAGAGCCGCCTCAGGAGGGGCCCTTCTTAAAGCCTTAAAAATAGCGTGCCCGGGAGCACGCAACGCCATTCGAGAAGTCACGCCTTGACTGATGTATTTTTCCAATTCCGCTCCATTTTGGCCCGAAGGCTCAATTAATATCGGTGGAGAAAACCACAAATAAACAATAGGTTTCTAACAACTCTAAGCTATCAAAAAAAAAAAAAAAGAAAAAAGCCCCGCCGGCAGCCCGTTGTCGTAGGGCTCCCACGTCTTCTGCAGCGGGTTCTGCGTGAGCTCCCGCGCCGGCGAGGCCGCCGCCGCCGCCATCCTCGCCCGGCTCCCACTGCAGTGGCAGCGGGGCGGGGCGGGCACCGCCTCTCAGCCCGGCGGGGGCGAGGCCGCGCCGCCCCCTGAGGCGAGGCCGGGCGCGGGAAGCGGCAGCCCCGCCGCCGCCGCCGCCTCTCCCTCTCCCCGGCCCGGTGAGGGCCCTCAGGCCGCAGCGGGCCCTCGGGGTGGAGGGGTTCCCTGCCCCGCAGCAGGAGGAGCGAGGCCGCGGCTCCCTCAGGGAAGAAGGCTCTGTCCCCAGGCCCCGAGGGGGCGGCGGCTTTGAGAGGGTGAGCCCGCGGTCCCGCTGTTTGTTTGTCAAAATGGGGTCTTCACGACAAGGCGAGGCGGGGGTCTGTCACCGGCCCCGGAGGTGTCAGCGGCCCCGGGAAGAGGGGTAGGGAAGCAGGGCTGTGCCCGCTGGTGACAGAACCGAGGGGTCGGGGGGTGGCCGCTGAGGGGCCGCCGCAGGGAAGGCCTCAGAGCCGCCTCAGGAGGGGCCCTTCTTAAAGCCTTAAAAATAGCGTGCCCGGGAGCACGCAACGCCATTCGAGAAGTCACGCCTTGACTGATGTATTTTTCCAATTCCGCTCCATTTTGGCCCGAAGGCTCAATTAATATCGGTGGAGAAAACCACAAATAAACAATAGGTTTCTAACAACTCTAAGCTATCAAAAAAAAAAAAAAAGAAAAAAGGCTACTCATAAGTTGGCCGGGGAAGATGACATCCTGCAGCAGGAGCTGTGGTGTGGCCAAACTCGGCATCTGGCTCTCACGTTTCCACGTCGCCTTCCCAACTGGGAGGGGGCCACCTCGTGAAGGGGGCAAAACCAAGTCCTAAAGAAGCTCAATATTTCACTGTTACACACATCTCTGCGTATTTTATGGAAGGTAAATGCCACACACTGAAAGTGTGGTAGCACAGTGCAATATGGATTTTCATTACTATCCCCTCTCAAGTACTGGGACATTATGAGACTGGCCTAAATACAAATGAAGGTCAGTGCATTTTATATATATATTATAGATTAGACTCTCAGCATCCAAGGATCATTTTTATGTTTTCCATTACAAGCTAAACCATAGCTCTCTACACAACAACAGAATAAATCAGTTCTCAGAAACATTTGGCAAGACACTCCGAGGAGAGTTAACACTGTTTTTCCAAAACCATGTTTTGCATGACCTGCCCTTCCCTCTTTTCAAAGTTGATTTCCTTCTCGTCAAGACTAATTACAGTATTCAACTGTCGGCGCCTACACTATACTTTTACCCTAGTATTTTTTTTCCTGATTTTGTTTGGAGTTGATAGCCAAAGCGGGGAAGGGGCAGAGGGGTTATAGCAGTTAGATTACGAGGGTCAGAAAACTAGGAGTCAAGAGGGGGAGTTTTTGAACGCTTACAAGCTTCTTGGTTTCTCCTGTAAGTATGTATTTACTTCCAACAGTTGCCAAAAGAGCAGTGAGCTGGAACAATCTAATCTGTGTTCCAGGTTAATCCCGGAAGCCCGTCCCCTGTGCGCACACCGAACATCGCGACGGATGGCTGACTGCAGGGTCGAGTCTAGGACCTTTCTTCACAGGACCTCCAGGAAAGCCAGGCAAGTCCACAACAGGTGTCATATTAAGAGAAACAAGGGATTAACAGGAATGCCAATTTATAAAATACACTTCTCAGGCTTGTCTTACATAAAGTAGAAAATGTATGAAATCCTTCTAGTCTTTAGAAACTAAATTTGTAACCCCCTTTCTGCAAAGCCACACAGTGCACGAGGACTGAAACAGCCCTCACACGCCTGCCTCGCAGCTGAAAACACTGACCTGATGCTGTTCATACAAGAAAATACCATTTTCCAGAGGTCTGCAGGGTGAATTACCACATTTCTAAGCCTTGTCCCCCAAGCCCGAGGCACACCATCACTGAACTCTCTTCTTACTCAGTCAGATTGAAAAAAGTGGCACCTGCACAGAACTTAAGTAAGGGTTTGTCCAGGTGTTTGTAATGAATGACGTTAGGGGTGTGCATGGACACCTGCTGGCCTTTGTTTTTGTGAGGTAAGGATTTCAGCTTGATCAATGACAAACTTCTGTTATTGTGTTGTTGACCAAACTTATTTAAAGGTTAGTTGAAGGGGTTTTTTTTATAACCTCGGTGCAGCAATGGGCTCTTTGACACAGAGAAAGCAAATACAGAAATACTGTTCCACTCCTGAGGTCTCATTTCAAAACACGGCTTTCAGGGGCACTGCATTCAATTCCTAGAAAAAGACAGAACAAATAAACATCGCTCATGAGATTCCCAATAAATGATAGAGATGGCCACCCCCACAACCACGATGTCCTCAACCACTGTCCTGATGCAAAGGCTTGAGGAGCAGGGCTGGTTCCTCCAGGTGAAGCGCTGGAGACTCGACTCTGTTTGCTACATGGAGAAGCCTTTACTCCTTGGAAGGCTTTTAGGCAAAGCTGCTGCTCTCGGGGCCACGCTGAGCAGAAAGCCTACCTGAAACAGCACCTCTCTGCAGAGGCAAAGTGTCAAGGGGAAAGGCAGCCGTGGAAAAGGAACTGCTGCACAGAAACAGAACGTGCTTCAGCTGAGTGACAGAGTTAGGCTTATTCTTTTCAAACGACTGACTGACAAGACAGGAAGCTCTTATGGTTTAATGCATACAGCAAGGGGTAATTATTTCTGAGTCAGGGAGAAATAAAAGAGACTGAACCAAGGCTTCTGCTTGATCATACAGAAACCCTACTTTGTAAATAAGCTGTATCATATGGTAACCATATAATACAAGTTCCACAATATCTGCAAGTCAGTTTCACGGATCTCGTTTCCCTAGTAAAGACATCACTTTATAGCCTGACAGCCTATAAAACATGCCTAAACCACCCAACATCTCTGCCTCCTGTCTTCCCACTGCCGCTCCAGCAGCACCAGCTCACTACTAGGAATAAGAAAAGAAGACTTTCCGGTCCTCCGGGTGCCCACACCCTCGCCACACGGAGCACAGCAGATACAGCTCAGGGACAGCCAGTTCACAAGACCTTCCTGCAGCGCAGGAGATTCAGCAGATAGCTGTGAGATGACCAAAGGGTGCACATACACAACCAGAGGTCACAACGTGTGGTTTCTGCAAGCAGGACGGCTGCAGAGGAGTCCCCACGCGGTGCCAGGCCCCGAGATCAAGCACCTGAGGTGTTTCATAGAATTGTCTAGGTTGGAAGGGACTTTTTTAAGACTGAGTCCAGCCGTTAACCCAGTGCTGCCAAGTTTGTGTCCCTCAGCATCACATCTATTTTTTTTTCAAACGCCTCCAGGGATGGTGACTCAACCACTCCCCGGGGCAGCCTGTTCCAACGTCTGATAACCCTTTCTGTGAAGAAATTTTTCCTAGTATCCAACCTAAACCTCTCCTGGCACAACTTGAGGCCGTTTCCTCTTGTTCTATTGCCTGTGACTTGGGAGAAGAGATCGACCCTCACCTCGCTACACCCTCCTTTCAGGTAGTTGTGGAGACAGAGAAGGTCTCCCCTCAGTCTCCTTTTCTCCAGGCTGAACAACCCCAGCTCCCTCAGCTGCTCCTTATAAGACTTGTGCTCCAGACCCCTCACCAGCTTTGTTGCCCTTCTCTGGACCCGCTCCAGCACCTCGGTGTCTTTTTTGTTGTGAGGGACCCAAAATTGGACACAGCACTCAAGACGGGGCCTCACCAGCACCGAGTACAGGGGGACGATCACTTCCTTAGTCCTGCTGGCCACACTGTTCCTGGACTCTTTGTCAGGAAGTGTAGTGACAGGACAACTGGAACAGGTTGCCCAGAGAAGCTGTGGCTGCCCCATCCCTGGAGGGGTGCAAGGCCAGGCTGGATGGGGCTTGGAGCAACCTGGTCTGGTGGGAGGTGTCCCTGCCCAGGGCAGGGGGGGTGGAACCCGATGCTCTTTAGGGTCCCTTCCAACTCTAACTGTTCTATAATTCTATGCTGGTGGCCTCCTTGGCCAACATATTGAGCCAGCCGCTTCCCAGCCACTGCTCCCCAGGCCTGTAGCGCTGCACAGGGGTTGTTGTCACCCAAGGGCACTTGGAGCTCACACCACTGCATGTCCATCCAGCTCTGCGCTCACAGCCCTGAACAGACCCTACAATATCCTGACCCTGCTCTCGTAGCAAAGCTCAAAGAAGCTTTTTCTGGGAAGCTTCTATTTGCTTTTTTCGCCCCAGGACAGCAGGAGACCGGGGCTGCGGACGGGGCTCGCCCGCGCCCACCAGGGGGCGCCCTGGCACCGCCCGCAGTCACTGCGAGGGCGCCCCCCGGGGCGACACCGCCGCCGGTGTCCGCGGGGCAGCAGATGCTTCGGGCGCTGCGAGGGGGAAGTTCGTTTCAGCCCGGCAGCAGCTGGCCTGTACCCAGACTGGCGCCCCGCAAGAATTAACCCGTTCACTTTTAGGTTTCTGAACCGTACGGCTGAGTCGGGCTGTAGACGCTGTGCCAGGAGATAGGAGATAGTGAAGCTTCACTGAATGCCAGCCTTAAAATACACCAGTTCCCGGCTTTTAAGCACCCAAGGCAGACTGAGGTTACACAAGGCTACAGGGAAGAGAAGTCTATCTGTTAATCCCTAGTTATTTTCTCAACCAAATGAAAAAAACCCACAAATTCCTGGGGGAAGGGGGGGATAAAGGGGAAAGTCCACACTCAGAACTAAATATCCCCATTTCTTTCTAGATATGAAACACCAACAACTTATACTTCATCGTTAACCTAATACTTCCATTTCTCTAAAGCAATTCTCTTTCCACAATGTCATGAGGTAAATTTTTTATGCCTGCATTTATATCATAGAATCATAGGATTATTAGAGTTGGAAGGGACCTTAAAGATCATCCAGTTCCAACCCCCCTGCCCTGGGCAGGGACACCTCCCACTAGAGCAGGTTGCTCCAAGCCCCATCCAGTCTGGTATTGAACACCTCCAGGTGTAAAAATTATCAGCTATTTATTTGTTGGTTTGAGAATACGAGTAGTAGCTGACCTCTACTCACACAACTGGCAATAAATGGCAGGCAAAACCCTAAATCCAGGTGTTCTCTGTTATAACTGGCAGGCTACTGTTCTAGCTACAAGTAGCAAGCAAGAATTTGTTTTAATTATCCCATCTTAAAATAAGTATCTACATTTCCTACGTATTGCAATGGCGAGAGGAGACGAGTCCTTATTCCTCATCCTCTAAGAAGGTATATAGAGATGGTTTTATGCTCCCCCCCCCCCAGGTTACAACTCCAAAAGATTTCAGCCACATAGCAAAACACCAGCTTAGTTTCAGCAGAGTTTAAGGAGGCACAGAGGAGCACGGAATTTGCAAAGGTCATTAAGCATGAATGTTACTCAAGAAATACAGACGCACACCAGCACAGTCTTCAGCCACACACATATTTTATGCATCCAGCTTCAACATCCAACCAACACTCCCTGCTTCCACGTGGACTAGATGGCTCTGACCAGCTAACTGGCAGCCTGCTATGCTGTGTCAAAATATTAGTATAAAGCATACAGAATAATTCCTATTGAAGTTATAATTTATTTTCTCTTTTAAGGATAGAAAATGATGTCACATATACCTTCAGCAGGCTCGTGGCAGTCCTTCATTGGCCAAAATCTGTGCAGCTGGAAGCATCACCCGAGGACAGCCAGCGACAGCTATCTAATATACAAGGCAGTTACCACACTGCGAGCCAATTAGAAGGGATGGTGACCAAACGCACAACTATGCTTCGCTCTTTTTGTTCACAAGTAACAACACTCCAACATTCCAAAACTGGATTTCAGGTGGAATGGGAGAGATTTCTCCACACACACCTCATAAGCTGTAGCACTGATTTTTTTGTTGTTGCTTTGCCCACGCATTTGTTACAGGGCTCTTACTTGGTGAAAAGCTGAGCTTCCCGATAATGACAACACCCAAACTTGCAACTGTACTGAGTTTCCACTATAATAACCGAAACTACTGCAGAGCAGATGGGACACTTGGCCTGTTTGATCACATCTCTTATTACATTAGCACATCAGCAGGGGACAGACTGCTCCCTCCCCCAGGTAATTCTCATATTCCTGAAGTACAGATCAAGCCTGGCAGGTTTTTCTTCACTGTGGAAGAGTCGTCCTTAACAACCTGCCTTAAAACACAGCACCCAGTCTGCTAGGTGTGTTGTCACCTTTGTAAGGCCAGTACTAACTCAACTTTGCTCTTCAATTGCCAAGGAAACCTAGAGATAAAGGAAGGTGCACTAGGAACTGAAAAGGTGGCTCTCTCCTTCCCAGGCTGTTCCTGAGCTCCTGGATGATGACAGACGATGCCTTGGGAACAGTCATCCTGCAGAAGAGATGCCTCACACAACTTCCCACAGGGAACAGGGTAAGTTCCTTCCCATGAGGAGCTTAGCAAGCAGAGTGAGCAATCAGGGAAGAGAGATGTAATACTATATTAGCAAAATCACATACATTGATTCATACCTTCTCAGTTCAGTTTCTCAGGACTTTTTGTTATGTCAGCTTCTTAACTGATGATTTCCCATCTCCTCAAGACTGCCTATGGTTTTCTCCTCAACCAAAAGTACCATCCTTTTTGTTTTCCCACTCAGTCTAATATGCCAGCAGTCAACCCAACAAAAATGACAAATAGCCCACTAAGTCCCCAAAAATTTCAAGCAGCCCACGTGACAAGTTCAGCAGGTTCTCCATACCGTCTCCACACATCCCTCTATTAAGGACTTGATTCCAAACCAACTGCAATCACAAGGACCAGGCCTTGTGATACATGGCCCTAGCACTTATTCCATTTCTTCTGAGCAACAAATATGTTTATTACTGGCACCATCCACTCCATATCCTATTTCCTATCACTGCCTACAGGGAAAAAAGTTCCAGTTGTCTTGAAATACACTGCTAGTTCAAAGACAAGCAAAGCCATTAAGGATTCAGAACTAAAAAAGAATCTGCCCTCAGCAATACACACCTTTAGAAGTTGTTTTATAAGAGTTCATTTTACTACTAGACTTCCTGGCTACAGATCAAGCTACCAAAGAGGTTCAGAAAAAAACAACCACCATACATAATCATGCTTTATATAAGAATAAGCTACTGCTAAGAACAAGAAATCTCTTCAGTGCTAATTGGGGAATAGATTTAAACAACATCCAAGATCCCACAAAGATGTATAAATACAGATACTAGAGAGATTCCTTAAGCTGCAACAAAATGATATCCATCAGCATAGATAAGGAAAATAACTCATCCAACAAAGTAAATCAGTGAGAAAACAAGTTCCCATCTAGTCTAACAGTCAACATGTCTGATACAAGGGAAGATCTGACAGGGTTCAGGCACTCTGGAGCCTCACAGCACACTTGTTTAGCTGAAGAGAGGGTGAATTACCACACTAATTTGCATTCCTTATATTTTTTTTATCATCGTGATAGTTATTCATCACGCACGCAAAACAGTGATGTATCCCTTACCACAGTGCTTATATGTGGCTTGATTTTGGCACGGTTGTGTGTTTTCAAAACCATGATGGCTTAATGATTGGGAAACAAACCCCAGCTATACAAGGGGCTTCATTGTAAGAATTGTACCAATGCAATCTCGGATGGCTTTCTACAGAACCCATGCATTGTATGCATATAAAACCTAACAGACAATCTAAGATTACTTGGGGAGATACAGGTTATCAGCAGAACATCATCTCACCAACGTGTGGATTGCATGAGATTCTCTGAGCGTAAACTGAGATTCACACAGACAGTATTAACAAATAAAATTAAAAAAAGCAACAAAGAAACCACCTTGCTACACTGTCACTTTGTTCTTTCGTTATCTTTATCTGAAACATGCTTGAAAGCATGGCCATTCAGAGTACTTTTATTATTTCTAAATACATAAACATGTTAGTTTAGATGGTTATCACATTTCAGAAGAAATAATCGCTCTATTTTAAATGTGGGAGAAACCCAATGTCTGGAGATAAACCCTATCAATGAGACGCCATTGTTCTCAAGCAAGGAAGTTTCCTGTGTTGAGTCTAAAATAAGGCATAGATTTAAGGCTGGTCTGCATTAACTGTGTTCTTTAAATCTGAAGGCTAAATCACTAATTCTTTACACCTCCTGTCCAAGCAGCCACCTCCCACCTTCACCTCTGAGAGAACGTTGAAATTATGTCCTTGAAAAATAGGCCAGATCCTCAAGTGGCGCTTCCAGGTATTGCTTAAGACTATTTCCATCGTCACAACATTAAGCAACATTTTAAATCTTCCTGTTACGACGCAACATAAAGGAAAGATGGCATCCATTATTCATGTTTTCTGAGAACAACCCAGTGTTAAAAACCCCTTTGTAGCTCATTGTATACCAGGGCCTTCAAACTATTTACGTGAGGGGGCGTGTGCTTCTAAGAAATGCAGAAAAAGGACATTAAAATACACGGCATTTGCACAAATTGCCTATTTACATTCATGGGTCTAGAGGTTAACTGAAAATACTGAGTTTCCAAGATGGTAAGTCTAGTGAGGACAGTCGTTCCTGCACATTGCTCTGGTAGGATCCGATGTTGTTACTACAGCAACAGCACGTACAGCCTGGCACAACCCCTGGACGGCGAGTGGGTGTACCCTGATCTGCTCTCCTCTTCCTTGGAAGTGTGATACGGCAGTGGCTCCGCTTACCCAACCCTGCATCAGTTACCTGGAACCCGTCACCCAACTCAGGAAATCCAAGGCCTGATAAATTTTGACATTTCAAAGGAAAGCAAAACATACTTGCACCCAATAGGATGTTTGTCTTTGTGCCTCATGAACCTCCGTAAAAGCAATCTCTACTAAGCGGTCTGAAAGTGCCTCTATCACCTTAAAACTCTCTGTTCTTTTCCAGTCACATAAGCACATTAGAAAATCTTCCCAATTCCAGGTTTGGGTTTGCTCTTGCAAGTAAGAATGTAGTTAAAGGGAGCACAAAGAAAGGATTAGCGATTTTAAATAAAAGACAACCCTTCTCTGGGCTGAAACGCTGAA
Organism: Calidris pugnax; assembly: GCF_001431845.1. Taxonomy (NCBI): domain Eukaryota; kingdom Metazoa; phylum Chordata; class Aves; order Charadriiformes; family Scolopacidae; genus Calidris; species Calidris pugnax. Next base: position 647,077 of record NW_015090980.1, read on the forward strand.
GAATTACACTCACAGCTAGTTTTATATTAGTTGTTTTAACATTTATGATGTATGTCCTTTGTCCTTTCATTCAGCTAGGATGCCATGAATCCCACTTGTTTCTAACAGCTAGATCTGAGCTGCTAAATATGAAAAAAAAAACCAGCAAACAAGGGCAGCTGCCTTCTCAGAGTGGAACTAAAAGACTTAATGCTATCCTTAAAACCAAGTGCTATCAACTGACTTCAGAGGTAAAATTTCTCAGGACAGCCACTTTGAAGTAAACCATCTGTAAAACCTTATTACGTACATTAGGAAAGTTGTCTGATAAGCTAGAAAAGGAGAAATATAGTGACAATAAAGAGTACACAGCATTTGCGTGTCATCCAAATGCATGAAGTAAAACGAATTTAAAAACTCATCAAGGCTTTGGGATTAAGCCACCTATCAGGTGGCAGCGTTTTAAAAGGCAAGAGATAAAGAGAACATAGGAAGCACCATCAGGGGTTTGGGGCTTGACATACTGAATGGCTACTGATGGAGAAACCAGAGGGAAAAAGGCGAGGAGGAGAGCTGCCACCAGAGCGGGTGACAAACCGTCAGGGGTGTAGAGAGCATCTGTGAGTCATCAGCACATAATAGAAGCTGAAGCCATGAGAACATCTGAAATAGGGCACGGGGAGACAAGAGCAAGGCAAGGTCAGATTGTGGGAGGAGGAGGAAACACCAGACAGGGAAGGGGGAAAGAGTATCACGAAAGAAAAAAACAACACTTTGTTAGAATAAGCCTTGACTGTGCAGAGAGGTCATGGAGAACAAGAACAAAACGAGGGTCTTCAAACATTTCAGTGACATAAATAAATAGACAGAAGCACCCAAAACGGAGCGAGCACAGGAGAGGCTGAGGTGGAGGTTGTACAACCTCACCTTGTGAGAGGGAACAGCCTTGGCTGAGAGCTAGAACAAACAAAGAAAATGGGGGGACAGGAGTTGAAGGTCCAACAGAGTATAGTACTCCAGCATATATTACCCTATGGGGTAAGTAGGTCATTAAGGAAAAAGCCCATGGCAACGGAAGCAAGAGCAAACGAGTTAATGGGGCAACGATTGGACCCACAGTCCTCTACAGGCACCTACAGTTATCCTGGGTTTCATGCGTGTCTTGTAGGCAACGGGGAAGGGAAAGGAGGTTTTTGAAAGTAAAGAACAAATCCCTCTGAAAAGCCAGCATGGAAAGCTGACACTGACACAAGGAGGAAAAAAACCTCACAGCATATGTGACGCCAGCTGCCTCTGGAAATATTCTTAAGCTTTATGAAAAAGGAACGTATTCATCTAAATAAAAAGACAAGCAAACAAGAGCAAAGCTTCTCAGAAGCTATTGATGATTGAATTTATAATAAAAGCAAAATTAATCTTAATTTGGCAAACTGCAAAGCTGTCATGTAGTCTAAAAAACTAGCACTGAAGGGGAAAAAAAAAAATACAGGCCAGACGTACAGAGATCCAAATCACTGGTGAATCTCAGTCTTCATAGCCTCCAGGGCAGATTTCTCATTTTCTATGTATTTTGCAAGTACAGCTAGATGGCTTATCAGCTCCCTGAGAATAACAGGATCAATATGTAGATGAGAAAGCTTAATAAGGATAATAAAATTACAACAGCCAAAATAATGTAATTTATGGAGTGCACACAGGCTAAACACCACAAATGCTACAAATAAAAGCTCTGGCAAGGGGAAACGTTTACTGAGTAAGAGTCACCAGCAACATATTAGCAAAGAAACATTCTTTTGTGTTTTTTTTCAAACAAAACCCCTGAATTCTCTTTATATTCCTTAAAATAACTTTGTTTCAGCACATCTCCGTAGAGAAAATAAATTATAAAACAAGATTGAGGTGTACAGAAGGCCACACTCCATCACATACAGTGCATGAGAGAGTTTTTGGCACCAGAACGTGTAAATACACATTCAAACACTTGAATATAAATTGAAAGCAAAACATATACAGGATATAAAGATGAAAAATAAACAAACAAGCAAAAAGAATCAAAAGCAAATAAGGCCACCAGCCCTTACACTCATCACCTCCAGTGAAACACCAGCTGTCCCAGGCTCGGTGGCTCTGGCCACCGCAGGTGGGTTGGTCCATGTCCTCCTCGGGTCTCCCCTCACCACCAAGGACAGACTGATTTGAACCTTATTCAACATGGGACAGAGGCCTCAAAAACATCGGTCTCTCACATTTCAGTGAAATCCAGCTATCAAGAGAGAAGAGCTGCCTTTCCACTGCTCCCACTACACAAAGAGCTTCAGCCTCTCCCATCCGACATGAGATTGCCACCAGATGAGCTCAAATCCTTGGAACTGACCCCACCTGGGGAAGAAAAGGCAATTGCAACCCCAAGACCTAAATCCATGGCAAACATCTGTTGTGGTTTAACCAGAACAACATCTCTTACAGAACTGCTTGAGTTTTAAGTTCCTGTATTCTAATTCCCAAACAAAGCAATTCTCAGAATAAAAAAAAATAATTTAAAAAGCAGCTAAATCAATCTTCTACAAACTATGAGTAATGACTTCAGCTGTAACAGGAGTGCTTGTTTCCTCCACAGCAAGGTCTGCCTTTTTCCCCCCTCCTCCTTCACCCCATCCATCTGCCTCTCACAAGCCATCTGAAATTTTTTAATTGCAAGAGGTCATGAACCCCTGAAATCTCCCCATTGTTTTGCGGAAACTGGTTTTACTCTGGTAACAGGAAAACTACAAAGCTCTTCTATTTTTTTCCCCTCCTTAATGCAGAAGGTAAACGTTGCAGAGCTCTATGCTTAAGAATATCTATAGGGTTCCCATGAATAACAAATGTTGCTTGTTATTAACTGACAACATCAATTAGATTTCCAGGGATCATAAAAGAAAACAGGAAGACAAAGCCAGCCTTAAATCCAAATATTGCTGTGGCAGTGATAATTGTCAGAAGCAGTTTCAGACACATCAAAACAACTCGTGTTGTGCTCCCTGATTGTTTTACGTCCAGAGGGGTGTGCGTAGTGTCATATGGAAGCTTTTAACCATAAACCACCACAAATATTTTGTCCATTGCATCACTTGATTTGAACTACCCGCTGGCAAACTGTACATAATCCAGTCGTGAGGATTTCTTGCGGCTTAAGGGAGACCTTCCCATTTCTGCACCCAAAACACACGCAGGATCCAATCAAGCCTCTGCAGTTCCAGCGGGGACTAACCCAACCCACAGAACACATCGGTGCCTGCAGATGGAGGAATCACTCACGTGCAAACCCCCTTCAAAAGATGCAACACCCCAAGTGGCTTTTCGGAGCGAGGCAGAAATAGCAGGGAGAAGTCACGGTATCACCCAATGGGCTACCTCCCAACCCCGCAGCAGATGTAACTCTAGTTGAGAGGAGAGCAGCTGCCAGGGAGCCTGGATCACACAGTGCCAAGGCACAACACGCGTGAAGCCACCCCTCAGACCGTGACACAAAGACTTGACACTATGCAGAAAGAAAAAAAAAAATTCACATTCGGGGAAAATAATTATTAGGGAACAAGTTAGGTGGTCAACTTCAGAGTGAAGAAGGGAAATAAGAACTTAAAACCCATTCTGATTTACCCTTTCCTACTCGTGCATGGCCTGTAAACAAGATAGTAACGTACTGAATCATCTGGAAACTAATGCCACACAGTCATTTCAGATATCTAAGTAACCAGCTGTGCTATGTGTGTTATACCCACACACGCAAATTTAAAGCTGGAACAGGCACATTATTTCCACAAGGGCCCTCATGACAAATCCATCCCATTTTATTAATAAAACATTACAAAACATCCCTATTATCCATCACATGGGTAAAAGTCAGTTGCAATTATGAGACTCATCATTTGCATTCAGGACCCGCCACGGCAGCTTAAAGACTTCAGGGTTAATTCTGGTGCATCGCTTCAGATCTTCAAACACTGCAGATGCCAAGAGCCCCCCATTCCCCAGCTTCTCCAATGAGAGATGGGTTTGTCTGACATGGTCAAAACACAACCTCAAAGGCACTCACAACTGCATTGTGCGGGTAAATAAACACACTTCATGCAAAACCACAAATATTGCCTCTCTTTGCACGGACACAAATTCACAGCCCCACCACGTTGCAGTGATTTTACTTAAAGCAGCCACATTGCCCCCTGCAACCACCTGACAGCTACAAGGTCAGTTCTTCACCTGGTAATACGTTAAGTACATCTGGAGATTAGCATTCATAATTAGCATGCGATTACAATATTTAGGGTCAGGTTTTGGCAGGCACCCAAGAATAACCAAGCCTGGTTATTAGCCAGTCTGGCCCCACGTAGTGTCCTGTCAGGAGTCGGCCAGGCCAGTGCTCCCCCCCTGAAACCACCCCTCTGCACAACCAAATCATACCTGAAATAAACCCACCACCTCTGAAAATAACAACCTGTGTGAAGCACTGGGGGACTCTTTCCCATATCTCCATATTAAGCACCTGATTAAAGTCAAGTAAAACCAGGAATCAACTTAAATGACTCCATTTTAGCCGTTGGAGAGCCCAACTAGACAGCCTAGTGAGTTTAGAGTTCATTATTCCCTTTTACTCCCTTATACAATTTAATTACTTAACCTCTCACGCTCTCAGAGACCGCAAGCCAAGTGCTACGTCTGCGACAAAAGGTTAACAGACTAATTATTTGACTTAAAATGGGAAAAAAACAGCTTCTAGGGAAAACCAGAGCAGACCCAAGAAACTCAGCACTTCTCAGACCCGTGACTGGTGCCTTGTATTTTGGGAATTTTTAGCCTTTCTGCTACATTTGCCTTATGACTCTTCCCAAGGACCTGCCCCACCCAGGGTGTGGGGACACAAGCTTACAGTCTCTTCAGTAAATTTAAAAAATATCCAACAAACCAACAAAAAACCCCCCCCAAAAAATCACACAGAGTGAGAAGGTGAGGGTACTTCACCAGGTTGCTTCCTTCAGAAGAAAGCTGAAACGCCCCCCAAAGGTATGATGTTCTCCAGCATTTAAAGTCTAATGTTTACATTCATCTCACAGAAAAGTCTGTGGACATTACCTGCACAGTTTAAGCCCCAAGGAAACCATGCAACTTCAGTGAGCAATTTAGAACACATCCGTAGTGCTTCATCAGCGATTAGATATCACCCACAAGTTGGTTTTACCAAATCTCTTACTCATAAGAGCAGAAGGAACATTGACGCAATCAAATTGAGAAAAATACTGGTGTAACCAGGCTGATTTTTTTAAATGAGATGGGTGATACATAAAAAAATAGTGTTAAAAGCACTTAACTCAGCTACATCCTACTGCTGGTAGAGGTTATATTAATAACTTACTACTTTTTCGTAACAAAATGTTCTATTTCAAAGCAGACCCTTCCTTCAAATGACCTCAGAAAAGTTCTGAAACAAAATCCTCCCTGAAACGTTCTCAGATTTGTGTCCTCGTCCTGCATAACTATCCCTACACGAATGCCCTCATTAGATGATGCGCCGATTTAAAAGGACCGGGACCTTATGTAAATGGATGTTATTGCTTTTAATTGCAGCCATAATTATGGGAGTGCCTCCCAACTGAGTAAGGCCACATTAAGCAAACTTACTGGAAACTTCACAAACTGCTCTGCAACATATTGGACAAGCACCAGGAGGCCACAAACGGTACTTACTCAGTCCCATCTCCAGCTCTCTGCAGAGCACTACAAAGTCAATTGACCCTATAAGGGACCGCACTACAAAATCAATTAACCCTAAAAGGGATCATTCCGAATTATATTTGGTTTAGTGTGCCTCACATTAGCTAGTTTCTCTTCAACATCTAACAGTATAAAATGTTTAATTCACAATTAATATTTTTAAAGATTTAAAAATTTTAAAGAGTTTTCAAGTTTCTTCAACATTAACCTTTTTTTTTTTTTTTCTTTTTTCCTCCCCACATTGTGAAGCCACACAAGGACACCAGGACCTGTTACAGAGTCACCACTGAGCCAGGCTACAAGGTGTTGAGAAGGAGGAGCGAGAGCCGTATCCATTTTGGCAGCTCCACCTGCCAACAAATCACTGCTCGTTGAAGACGCCGGCACAAACATCACGTGCATGACCTGAAGAACAACGAAGGGGTTCCAGTTCACCCAGGGGTAAGTGGTGGCCCATCACTGCATCTCAACAGCAGAATTGGGTCCTCCTGCTTTAGTCTGGGCGGTTTGGAAACCACCAACCTTACTGAAATTCATTCCCATGCCCTGGGTTGGAGTCGGGCATGGACAAAGTAGGCAGATGCCTGCTATAATGCCGGCAGAAGCAAAGCAATGAGTGTAAACAAGAGCAATGCTCTGAGTCACCAGACAGGAGACACAACCACTCTATGCCCAGTGATGCCCAATTTTCTACAGCACCAGGCAGCTCAGGGTGCTGGGCCAGGGCTCCCCAGTCCCGTTAACGGACCTGTGTTCAACACCGCTCTGCTTCTGCCTCCGACTCCCCTTCCCCGTCCCACCCCACGGCTGCAGGAGAGCCCAGGAAGCCACCAGGTTTGTCTTCCAGCCTATGCAATATGATTTTCCTGGAAAGGTGGTGGGGGGGAACAAACTGCCCAAACACAACCAAGACTGAGCTGATGTTTAGAAGTTTGGGGGCACTTGCGTCAGAGCTGTCACCCCGCGTTACACAAAGCGCCCCACGAACACGCCAGGCCCCGCGCTCCCTCCTCGGGGAGAGGCAGCCCTTCCCCAGAAAAGGCTCCGACCAGCCAGCAGCCAAATCTCACAGGGCAAGATAAAAAAAAAAAAAAGATGCAGATTACATGTTTTTATGGTGTTGCCATTAGGAATAGGAAAGAACAACCAACCGGTGGGACCGGCGTTTGCCAAAACGCTTGGTTTTACAGCCCCCCTGGGCCAATGGAAAGCATCAACACCCAGAGGAGCACAACGTAAATACGCCTTCCCGCAGACAGTTAAGAAAAAAAAAAAAATCCCTCACAGCAAAGCAATTTCCAAAAATAACTCAGAAAGCAAACAGGCACTGGTAATACGCTACGATTCCCTCTTTCCACGCCGCATCTCCCCAACCTTCCTCCGCACCGGGCTGCCCCCCCCCACCCGCCGTGAAG